>NC_072736.1:36518010-36818010 GCF_026930045.1 Uloborus diversus
ATAAGTTAAAACGTTGTCAAACCCAAATAATCACAAAAAAATATAAAAATATTTAGAGAGGGAACAAGATCCTGTTAGTGTTGTTACCGAAGCAGTTTTAAGTCATTGCCAAAATCTTTCATTTTCTCAAAACTTAAACTGAGCGAGCAAAAACGGTTCTATTAACTGAACGTTTCATTTTTGTTGTTGCTAGAAATCCTGAAATTTAAGGGAAAAAAAAAAAAAAAAAAACTCAAAAACAAAAATCATGACCTTACATGTTGAATTTCTTGTCTCTGCTAAGGCTACTGCCATTTATCGGTCTAGGAAGATTGGACGCCTCAGATTGGGCGCCGTAAATTGGGCACCGCATATTGGGCGCCGGGAACTTTGGGCGCCGAGCATTTTGGGCGCCGGGAACTTTGGGCGCCGAGCATTTTGGGCGCTGGGAACTTTGGGCGCCGAGTATATTGAGCGCCGGGAACTTTGGGCGCCGAGTATATTGTGCCAAATAATCCCGGGGTCAAAATGTTCGGCGCCCAATGTTTCTGGCGTCCAAAATGCTCGGCGCCCAATGTTCCCGTGGCGAATTTTGAAACGTTCTCAATGCTTGCGTTCGATGAGCTCAACCGGTTGCTACCGGTTAACCGATAACGTGACATCTAGTGATGACGTGCTTCAATCAACTAATCAACAAATTAATACGGTAACTGGTAGATGATAGAACGCAGAGGTTAGCAACCGGTTACTCAGTGGTCGACCAGTTAGGATCGTCGAACAAAACCAATTACAGTACATTGTTTTTTTTTAATGTTTTTTATTTTTGAAAGGGGACACATCTGCTCTTTCTCGATACCATTTGAATGTGCCCAAGTCTTTATGCACGATATTTAGTATTATGTAGCAAAATTCTGAAAAGAGGACTAAATTTTATGCATAAGGATAACTTTAGAAACACTATCACTTCACTGCTATCCTTGATTACAAAAGCTTAAGTTTGTCGAAAACCAGTCCAATTTTATTTATTAAATTTATATAGATCTTGCATTTTTATATTCTGATTGCATTGAAACTTCTTGACATGACAGGCCTTTGTGAGCCCAAAAATCTTTTTTGAACAAAAATATTCTTATTTTCCTATGTCGTATAAAAAAATTGTATATTTTAAATCTTTTTTCATTGTCTGCTGAGTATTTTCTTAGAATTCAATTCAACTTTTTAAACCTCTTGTAAGCTTAAATAAATAATAGTGCGCATTATTTTTTACTCTTTTTTATGAAGCAATGAACTGAAATTGAAAATTTTGACAACTCATTATGCCCTTTTTCAAAATTAATGAATTTGATTCAATTATAATTAGGTTGCCAATGATATAAAATTTTTAAAATTATGTAATAAAAAACAGATTTTAATTTGAATGGCATTAATTTTTACTATTTAAATTCAAGGATCTTTGGGAGTCTCTGTCGAACCCTTGTCAGTTAGGGGTTGCCAGCCCTCCATAAACATATCACTTAGATTTCAAGCTTGGCACTATAGTTGGGGCAAACCTAATGTGGGAATATTGTGAAGGGTACGCAAATCCTAACCACAGCATTACAGAGCTGCCAGGTTAGGTTTACCCCAGGCAGACATGGCCTCTTGTTGACCCTTTCGAAATTTAAACTTCCTATAAGCAGTCCTGTCATTTAGGAGGGTGAATTGTCTCACACCTAGCTTTGAGAAATTAATGTTACATATAAGGGGTTGTAGTTTTTGCAATAAAATTTGCATTGAGTAAACACCCTCCCCCACTCCTCAAACCCTGGAAAAATTCGAAATAACAAGCCTGCTTATACGAAGTGTTAGCAGTTCAGGAATTCTAAGAAATTAAGAATTTCTGTACTTATTCATGTCTTGAACAAACCAATGAGATTTTAGCCAGTTGTAATAATTACTGTGAATAAGAAACAATTACATTTTCACATTATAGGTAGTTCAAGTATTTGGTAAATATTCACTTCAAATTACTTCAGAGTTACCAAAAGATCAGTTTCCAGTGGCTGATTTATGGGCTTAAGGGGCCAGTTGTGATATATATTTTTTTTTGGGACCCATTTGTCTATAATTATCATCATAATTGGCTGGATAGCCCATTGCGAGCCTTGGCCTTCTTCAAGAGATCCCGCCAGGCTGCTCTCCTCTTTGTCGTTGACCTCCAGTTTTTGATTTTAATGAAATCAAAATCAGTGTCCACACAGTTGACCCATCTCGTTTTTGGTCTACCCCTTGGTCGCTGTCCAACAGGGACTGCATTGAAGACCGTCAACGAAGCTCTCATTTTCCATTCTCAAGAAATGACCAACCCATCTCATTGTTTAGTTTGGTAAATTTCAAAATATTGACACCTCTAAAAAGCTTATTAAGTCTTTGTCTATCATAGAACTAAGTAAAAAAATAAAATAAAAAAAAGGCTGCAATTTTGAATCATCTTTATAGCCTTATGGTCCTGGGAGCCCCTCACAATTTTGCAACATGGTAGATCTGTCACTGCATCTTTAGAATTTTTTATTTATTTATTTTTATTTGTCTTGATGCTGTCCTAGATATTCTGGTCTAAATTCGGATTTTTTAAATGCAAAACCAAAATACATCGTAGCTTCAGAACAACAGTAAGATATCTAATCCCAGATATAACACTAAGATAGCTTACTGTTGCTTTGAGGGGACAATATAGGGTTTTTTTTAAAGAAACACAACCGAGATTTTATTAGTATTTAAAATAAATTGATAGGATATTCCGCTATCATTCTTTATTTTCAACTTTAACTTTTTAACCACTCATAAGTAAAATCCATTTTCATATTTTTCGGAAAATATAAAAGGAACATCGTCTGCAATTTGAATTATGCATAACTTCAACACACAGAAGAATCAAACTGAAGTATATTTACGAATTAAAATACATTGAATCAATACTGAATTAAAAGAAATGTCAAACATATCCCAAAAAATCCATATATTTTTTATATTATATTAGTCAACAATATAACATCTTTTTAGTACGGCTAACAAAATTCGTGGTTGTTTCACAAAATAAGATTGTATGTGACAAAACATAAGTTTCAAGGATTTTTCACAAATTAATTGTGCAAAATACTAAATATAATACGAGTTAAAATATGAAAGCCATAACGTATGAAGATGAAGCCAAGCTTTCACGACTGCACACGGAGCATTTGTAAACAAAATTTATAAGTCCCAATACAAAATTTGACTAATTCCACGACTTGCAAAATTTAAAAATTTGATTCATCTTGTGTTCAAATAATTGTTTAATTGGACCAAGAATATCGTTCAGAGATTAAACAATACAGAACTTTATGACAATGACAATCGCGACTATATTATAATGAACTTTGTTTTCAAACACAGGTTGCAAGCAGCGGCCTTGCGCAGAGCATAAGCAGCAAGAGCAGCACTGCGAAGTTCTCGCCAACCATTTTGGTAGCTTTCGAATTTTGCCAATGCACTGTAACTGAGGGTTTCAAAATTTGCTTCCCGGCGCCCAAAGTGATCGGCTTCCAAAGTGATCGACGCCCAAAGTTCCCGGCACCCAAAGTGCTCAGCGCCCAAAGTTCCCGGCGCCCAAAGTGCTCGGCGCCCAAAATGCTCGGCGCCAAAAGTTCCCGGCGCCCAAAATGCTCGGCGCCCAAAGTTCCCGGCGCTCAAAATGCTCGGCGCCCAATATGCGGCGCCCAATCGACGGCGTCCAATCTGCAGCGCCCAATCTTCCCATTTCGACCTTTTATATGGGCTCTAGTTTCTAATCATGGCTCCTATCGCAACCATAATTACAAAAAACATTTTTTGAGTTTAAGAGGTCAAAATTCATATGAATGTCTGGAGATATATGCTGTTTTTTGAGCAATCACGATTGCTTATTGCTTTCATTTGACTGTTTTTGGCCTGCTATCATTTTTCCCACCGGCACGGCGCCACCCTCTGCCAGCACCACCCGTCGCGTCGGCCGGCCTCACGATGCTGCTCCTCTTGCGAAAACCGTCTCCAGGTTGCGTCCATATCCTACACACACACGCACCAACACACACGCACACACAAACACATACACACACATACACAAACATCACCATACACACACATACCCCTACACACATACACACACGCATGCATACAGACACCTACACATACACACAAATACACACAACTGCACACACATTCATGCCTGCACACAGACACAAACACATATGCTTACACACACATACACATACCCCGCCCCCACGCACACAAACAATCATACACACAACTACCCACACACTCATGACTGCACACAGACACAAACACACATGCCTACACACATACACATACCCCCCCCCACACACACACATACAAACACACACTCGTGATTGCGAAAAACATAATTTGAATTCAAGATGACAAAATTCAAATTAATTTTTCTTTTTTACTTTCTTCTATATCTAATTTATAGAAGAAAGTATTGGATTCGTGCAAATTTTCGAATTTCGAATTTTGACGGATTGGTACGTTTTGAGGTGTGCTGAGTCCATTTCGACCATTTTTGGAAAATGTCTGTCTGTCTGTGTGTGTGTGTGTATGTGTGTATGTATGTGTGTGTGTGTATGTGTGTCACGTCTGTGTGTGACCAGTTTTTTGTGGCCGCTCTACAACAAAAACTACCGCATGAAATCGAACGAGATTTTGTACACATATGTGCCCCTATGTGAACTTGTGCCCATTAGTTTTTGGCGCGAATTCCTCCAAGGGGGGTGGAGCAATGGGACGTTTTTCGAGTTACGCGTGCTTGCTATTCCTCAGGAAGTAACCGGCGGAATCAAACAAAATTTGGTCCATATGTTGCCATTAACAGGAACAGGTGCTGATTCAATTTTGGTGTCAATAACTCAAACGGGGGTTGAGCTATAGAACGTTTTTTGTCGTCAATTGTGACTGCTGTTTCTCAAGAAATAATGAACGGAATGAAAGAAAAATTTATCGGCAAGTAGCCCTTAGTGGGTATAAGAACTGATTTTATTTTTGTGTTAACAGCTAAAAAGGGGGGTAGCGCAATCACCCGTTCTTTTTTTCCATTTTGAGTGCCCTATCTCAAGAAGTAATGCTACGTTCTGGTTGAAATTTGGAATATATGTGAATCCATATGTAAACAGGCTCCGGTTCAATTTTGACGCCGATCGCTCCAAGAGGTGTTGATTTTTTTTTTTTTTTTTGCGAATAAAAATATTTTTATTAATGCAACAATAAGAAAGATAAATCGTAATAGATTGTCGTCTGCGTATTTCTCGTGATTTTAATTGTATGGAAATGATAGGAAATATTATCTCAATGATTTAAAATTTTTAACTGTTGCCATCTTATGTTTGTTAACAAATAAAATATTTGTAATTAATTCAAGCAAGGCTTTTAAAATAACTTTCAATTTTCGCTCTTTGCTTTGCTTTTGCAATAATTCAGACATTGGGATAGTCGTCAAGTTTTTGCATGTGTAATTTTGTTTTTGTTGGGAATATTGCTTCCTCGTCAAGCATGGGGAGGGATCAGAAAAAAAAAAGAAAAATATAGAAGAAAGTTTCGTGATGGCCACAACATACTAGTTTTTTTTTGGTATAGATGTAGCATCAATAGATAAGCGCATGCATGCAGCAAATTTTGCCACAGCCTGATGGGATGCAAACAGCGTTGCATCCACGTAGGCAGGCCCGGATTACCCAATTGGCTAACCTAGACCCTAGCCTAGGGGCACAGGGCAAAAAGGGCGCATAGCACGGAGGAAAAAAAAGAGGAATGCGGCATACTGGTATTTGGAGAATAAAAGTCCAACTACAACATATTGCAACCTGCCCCACTGAGCAGAGAAAAAAACAATTAGAGAAGAGGGGGCATCGTAATGCTTGAGTCAAGGTATATTTCTGGTCAAATTAGGTAATTTTCCAAGGGCGCCGACTCCGAGGGTGCTGCGATGCTACAGCAACCCTCACCCCTCCCAAACAGTTATTTGCGGGGGTGATGGGTACCCCCACGGCAGCAGGCAGAAAAATGAGGCCATACAAAAAGGGACGATTTTTTTAATATTTAGTTAAGCTTAACAAAAAGAACAAATTATACTGTTGTGTTTTTGTTCTTACACTATTTGTGTTTTGATTCTCGATAATATTTTCTCTGCTTTTATTTTATTATATTTATTTATTTATTTATTTATTTCTCGTGGAATTATTTTGTGGTAAAAAACCGAAGTAAAAGTTGATATTTTCCACTAAGTGATACTGTTAAAAAACTGAAGCACATTTTCTTGAAAGTTACCTTCTGAAAATTTGGTCCTTTTTTGGATTCCCCCCTTTTTGTGCTCGGTGTTTGAGCCCCCCCCCCCTGGTTTTCAAAACCCGGCAGGTTCGGGGGACTCTGGAGGGAAAAGTGAAAAGTGTAAATATTCAATATCTTTGATTTGAACAATGATTTCTTGAAAATACAGCTCTACCATATCTATCTATCTATCTATCTATCTATCTATCTATCTATATATATATATATATATTAGAGTAAGTTACATACAGGGAAATTCGTAAAAGTTATGATATAGAAAATGTTCCGTTCATAAAACTTGTTCATGAAACAATTTTTCTCTTGATGTCTTTAAATCATGTCAGTAAGTATATGTTTTGCAATTAATAGTAATTTATTAAATCATGTTTAGCTTTGACAGTAAATAAATTAGCGGCACCGAAGTTTAAATTTTTGCAGAGGTGAAATTATTAATTTACTGAATGAAGCTTCAAATTTTACGGAATGACAAAACACGAATATTAGTCCAGTCATATTAGACATTAAAATCGCAAAACACGATGTAGTTCTGATTTTTTAATATCACTGGTGTGCAAAAATTAAGGACGAAGTCGAAAAATTAGCATATCAGCTGAACGAAGAGGCAGAGCGGACAGAAAGACCAATCAGGAGATTAAGTAAGGTGATGTACGGTAGCATAGCGCAGATATGCAGGCAGACGTAATGGGGGAGTGTCTGAGTAGTATAAAGCATGTTGTCGGTGTAAGATCAGTATTTCTGGCAAAGAGATTGCACGCCGTATAGCAGTTAAAATCACACCGAGTTGCTGCCTCAGCTAGAAATGGCGAATAATCAATCTGTTAGACGACATCTGGATGCTTTTACCCGAGGTCGAATCATTGGGAAGTTGGAGGAAGGCCGCAGTGTGACAAGTGTGGCTGCAGAGTTCGGAATTGCTCACAGCATCGTTTCACGACTTTGGAGACAAATTTCAAACTACAGGAACAGCTATCCGGGGATTCAGTAGTGGTCGTCCACGCGGAACCACATTCGCAGATGACCGGTATATTGCCTTACAGGACAGAAGAAACAGGCGGCAGACAGCGGGAGAAATCGTAGACACACGACACAGGCGACTGGACGACCGATATCGCGTTTTACCGTGGCCAGAAGACTGAACGGTGGTGGTCTGTTTGCACGACGCCCTATACGGTGTGTACCTCTAACGCCTGCCCATCGGAGAAGGCGTTCTCTGTGGTGCTGGGAACACCGGAATTGGAGAGACAATGAATGGGGACGAGTACTCTTTACAGATGAGAGCAGATTCAGTCTGAGTAGCGATTCTCTTCGCATACTCATCTGGAGAGAGCGGGGAAGCCGCAGTCATCCCTCGAACATCATTAAAAGGGAAAGGAATGGAGGTCGCGGTGTTCTCGTTTGGGGAGGCATCATGCTTGGTAGTCGTACAGACCTTCACATCTTCGGCGTAGGTTCAGTCAACGGAACCCATTATTGTAACGAGATTCTTCTTCCATATGTGCGTCTTTTTAGAGGCGCTATGGGTCCGCAGTTCCTTTTCATGGACGACAATGCACCATGTCATCGCACAGTAGCTGCCGAACAGCTCTTAGAGAGTGAGGATATTGACGTATGGATTGGCCGGCACGATCTCCGGATCTCAATCCCATCGAGCATGTATGGGATTTTCTAGGCAGACGCTTGGCAGCTCGTACTTTACCACCAGTAACGATTCGGGAGCTTCGAATTGCGCTGCAAGACGAATGGACAGCAATGCCTCAACAACTCATTGACACCCTCATTCTCAGCATGGGCAGACGCTGTGAAACCTGCCTAGCAGTCGGAGGAGATCATATCCTCTACTAAAGACCGGATGTTTCTTGCTGGACACCCATCACAGGGATGTTTCGGCCTTCAGTCGCATTGCGCTCCATGCTACTTTTTCAATAAAGCTTCTTTTTATCCCTCTGATTTCTCTTTTAGTAAGTGTTGCATACATTACACATGTCCTTACGTATTGGGGATCTTACGGTATTAAATGTGTTGATTTGGAAAGCTTTTGTACAAAGTTATATTGAAAAAACCGTCTCGGTCTTAATTTTTGCACACCAGTGATGTTGTCTGGGTCAGTTAGGGTAGTGTAAATCTAAGTTTGCAGGTTTCAAAAACCTGTGCTCGCTGCGTAATTTGCGAAAAACTACGGGAAAACTGGGCATACTGTTACAGTACATTGAATTGGCTTTCATTTAAGCCAAAAACAAAGTCTGTAGATTCAGTAGTTCTTTAACAATTGCTAAACAGACAAATAATAGAAAAATTCGATTTTTGATGAAATGAGACAAAACACTTCTCAAGAATATATGGACAATCCTATTCTAAAAAAAGGAGGGCATAGGAGGATATAATATGACTCTAATGTGTGTTTATGTAATTTATGTGTGCTAACAAAACACGACGGTTATAGAAAATATAAATATAGGTCAATGATTAACAGCCCTATTCAACTAACGCAAACATTCCTCCTCCTACGTACCTATGCCCATTGATGAATTTTCCGCTGTATTTCCTTTTCCGACTGAAAAGTTATCTACCGAGTTTGATTTTGAATAGATAATATTTTTGAACAAAAGATTTTCAGCGCAAAACATTTCCCATTAGAATAAGAAAAATATGGACCCGAAAAAAAAAAAAAAAAAAAACAGAAAGATTCATCCAACAACTTCCCAGCCAAACAAGTCACCTGACTTGGGAAATATTGGGTCCCAAGCTTATTTCACTGAGACATTTGCTACGGCTCCCTCCATTATTATTCCTTCTCAATGGGTTTAGATCGTCTTTGTTCAGTGACGGATGCAAGGGGGGGGGGTGATGACTCCCTCCCCCTAAAACCGCGAACGTATTTTAATGTTCGCTTGAAAAAATTATAAAAAAACTTGTTCGAAACCATGTGAAAAATATATTTTTTTATAATTTAGTATTTTTCGGGCATAACATGAAGAGGTGGGGGGGGGGGGGGGTCATGTGGGTCGCAACCCCCCTCTCTGGAATCTGCGAAATTTCTTTGTAATCGTTATAAGGTTATTTATTGCATTTGAGTAGTGAAAATAACTGTTTGAAAAAAAAAAAAAAAAAAAAAACCCTGAACGGAACCATAAGAAAAAGGAAAGAATTTTTTCTTTTTTTTTCTTTTGTAGCAGAACATGTTATTTGCTATTGATAAACAGCTTAGCTTGAGTCAGTCTTTCTACGGCGCTGTTTTCAGACGCCACTAAACTGAAGCAACGAAAAAGTGTATGCCGCCAGATCGCATTTATGCAACAAATTTAATGGACGATAGGAATGTTTCCAGAGCTGTAACGCTTCAATTGATAAAAAATTTGACCGTGTTATTATTTTTTATGTTAAGTCTCTGTAAGTTATTATTCCTTCCTTTTGTGATTTTTAGACAGTTTAATTTTTTTTTCGTGCTTAGTTTATTTGTAAGTGTACTGTGAATAGTTAATTAGTTTAAATCAGTGTTTTGGATTTTGTGTCGTGCAAGAAATGTAAAATTTTAGTTTCGTGTTGGCGCGAAACCTCGTTAGACAAGGGTTTCCGTAAATTAGCCTCTTGTATTAGACGGAAACTGTGCTGAATAAAGCTGCGTTTTGTTTGAAAAAACACTACCTATAACAAAAAAAATGAAGTTTTCAGGTGACAAAACATTATTGTCTTTTTTCGCAAAGATAAAAAAATCGCAAAGATCAAGATGATTAAATAGTTCGTTCTTAATTAGCAGTAAACCCTATGATTTTAGTTTAGCCAATAAAATGATCTTTAATTAATTATTTTTGATATTCTTATTCTTAAAGTGTTTTAAGAGAAATAAAACATTTAAATTTGGTTAAATATCTATTTCGCTTACTCCTTGGTATCATTTTTAATATGCGTAAACGTGCCCCACTCGATGAGTAAACTTGCCCCTTGTTCGGGACAAGTTTACACAAGACTTGGACTTAAAAACATTTTTTTACGGTTAAAAACACAAGCTGAGCAACAACTCACAAACTGAGTACAAACTTTGACTTCATTAACTGCTTCATAAAACTAGAATGTCAAAAATTTCTTAGGTTAAAAAAAAAAAAAAATAGAAAACTCATTGAAAAAATTCCGCTCAAACGTGCCCCGGTCTACCCTATCAAAAGACAGAGAGAATTTCTCTGCATCTAATGGAATTTGTTTGGAACTTTCAAATTATTTAGAACTGGAACTATATCACTTTTTTTTAGTGGATTTTAAATGCAATGTAAGCATTTATTCACGCGATGTCATTATTGGCCATAGAGTTAAGAAATTGACTTTTAATTACGAATTTTCCAGACAATCTGTTGGAAAATAGAAATCTGTATGGGGCTTTAAATCTACCTGAAGCATTGAGAAATTATTTTATACTTTTCAGTTCGTTTTAAAAACATGGTAACTGAAGACATTTTTTATTTCAATAATTCTTTTTTTTATTTTTAAATCAACTAAATGTTAATCTTTCGAAACTTATTAGTTTCAAATCTTAGAAATTTTATTATCATTTAAATCAAAATTCTTATAATACCTAATGGGGTTGTTTCCTTCAGTCAAAAGTACTACTGTTAGTGACTGAAATTGATAGAATAAGCTTAACAAATAACATATGGACCCAGAAAAAACTCTAATTTTCCCAACAGTTATTTTTTAATTCATTTTTTAAAATGTCCGATTTTTCAAACAAGGCGTGGTCTTTATGACGTCACAAATGATGCACTTTGGCGCATTGTCTGCCACGATTCCACGTTATGATAATCCAGGAGCAAATAAAATATTGCGCTCTACGCTTGCTATCAACCGTATCGTTGCCAGTACACGTGAGTAAAGAAGCAAATTAAATATTACTTTCTGCGAATGGCATGATGTCATCAGCAGAAGCGCAAACAATGAAAGCGCACCGATTAAAGTATTTTTTTAAATATTAAACTTAGTCAAATTGTTTAAAAAATGATCAGATTCTATGTTTTTAAGCACGCTCTTTCAGAAAAAAAAATGCTTTTAAAGTTTTGAAAACGACCCCATTATCGTTCGCGTGTATACTTCTGTATTCGTTTTCTATTTCGTTTTGTTTTGAAGTTGTTTCTCTGAAAATCTCTAGAATAATATTACGCTTAGGTGTTTTAATTTCGATGCAGTTCGTGCTTTGTTTTTAAAATTAAATTACATTTACACGATTGCTACTCGTGGTGTTTACAAATTAAATCGTTGTTTAAACTACTCTTGAATTAGAATTTTTTAACAAAAGCTAACTTGATTACAGTTTCTACGAGAGTCATGTGCTGTTGCACACTCTAATGAGGACAAATCTGAAAGGTGATTAGTACAAATGAGTTGCCTAATTAAATGAAATGTCTGTCTTTTTAAATTGAGATTCTTAGCAGTAAACAGAAAATTTATTTTTCAAAAGTCCTTCACAAAGATGAGGCATATATTTATTCACTCTTATGTATGCAATATTGTTAGTCTAGCAAGAATCTTAGCAAATAAACCGTTCATTTAGTTGCTATTTCTACACTAAGCGTTTATTTACATTTAAAAAGAACGCAATTTTATACGCAAATTATCTATACATATAATAAAATATGATGTTTGTGTGTGTGTGTGTGTGTGTGTGTGTGTGGCGCGCATCCCGAGAAAACGGTAAGGCCTAGAAAGATGAAATTTGGTATACAGGTGCAGTTTCCTCGGGCTTCGATTTTTGATATTTTAATTAGAAAAAAAGTTATTTAATGTTTTATGTGTTTTTTTGCACATTTTACCTCACAGACCCCGAACCAATCGCACCACACAAATATTTTTTGCACTATAAAGTAGGAGATTTAATTTTAAATATGATCAATGAAAAACTTTTGAAGATAGAGCAATTTTTGTATTTTTTATGAATTTTTCAAAAAACCTTTAATTTGCATTTTTCCTGGGCTTTGTTTTTTTTAAATATTATCCTGCAAGAAGTATCAAAGCCCCATTTCTAAAATTTAAGTTGGTAATAGTAAAACCATTTCGCCCTCTTCAAAAGAAAAAAGTTCTTAAAAATACGCAATAGTTTTTTTTTAAACAATTTTTCAATGCTGAACACATTATGTCTTTCCACGCATCGATCGAAAAAAGCGTTCTTCAATCTTTTATGCCTCTGACGTCACTACTTGGATTTCGATTCGGTATTTACGATGGAATCTTAATCGCAAACAATGTTTATCTTTTGTTTTTACTATACAGCTTACTTCTACATTTTATGACGTGATGACCACGTGTTTTCCGGTAGAGCTTGCTTTTTTTCTTTCCTTTTTACTTTCTTCTATATCTAATATATAGAAGAAAGCATTGGATTCG
Source organism: Uloborus diversus (assembly GCF_026930045.1). NCBI lineage: Eukaryota > Metazoa > Arthropoda > Arachnida > Araneae > Uloboridae > Uloborus > Uloborus diversus. The sequence goes on from NC_072736.1 coordinate 36,530,713, forward strand.
TGCAAATTTTCGATTTTCGAATTTTGACGGATTTGAACGTTTTGATGTGTGCTGAGTCCATTTCGACTATTTTTGGAAAATGTCTGTCTGTCTGTGTGTATGTGTGTGTGTGTGTGTGTATGTGTGTGTGTGTATGTGTGTGTGCATGTGTGTCACGTCTGTGTGTGACCAGTTTTTTGTGGCCGCTCTACAGCAAAAAGTACCGCATGAAATCGAACGAAATTGGGTACACATATGTGCCCCTATGTGAACTTGTGCCCATTGGTTTTTGGCGCGAATTCATCCAAGGGGGGTGGAGCAATGGGACGTTTTTTGAGTTACGCGTGATTGCTATTCCTCAGGAAGTAACTGGCGAAATCAAACAAAATTTGGTCCATATATTGCCAGTAACAGGAACAGGTGCTGATTCAATTTTGGTGTCAATGACTCAAACGGGGGTTGAGCTATAGAACGTTTATTGTCGTCAATTGTGACTGCTGTATCTCAAGAAATAATGAACGGAATGAAAGAAAAATTTATCGGCAAGTAGCCCTTAGTGGGTATAAAAGCTGATTTTATTTTGGAGTCGACAGCTAAAAAGGGGGTAGCGCAATTACCCGTTCTTTTTTTCCATTGTGAGTGCCCTATCTCAAGAAGTAATGCAAATCTCAAGAAGTATATGTGAATCCATATGTAAACAGGCTTTGGTTCAATTTTGGCGCCAATCGCGCCAAGAGGTGCTGATTTATTTTTATTATCATTATTTTTTTAGCGAATAAAAATAGCTTTATTAATGCAACAATAAGAAAGATAAATCGTAATAGATTGTCGTCTTCGTATTTCTCGTAATGATTTAAAATTTTGAGCTGTTGTCATCTTATGTTTGTTAACAAATAAAATATTTGTAATTAATTCAAGCAAGGCTTCTAAAATAACTTTCAATTTTCGCTCTTTGCTTTGCTTTTGCAATAATTCAGACATTGGGATGGTCGTCAAGTTTTTGCATGTGTAATTTTGTTTTTGTTAGGAATATTGCTTCCTCGTAAAAGCATGGGTAGGGATCAGAAAAAGGAAAAATATAGAAGAAAGTTTCGTGATGGCCACAACATACTAGTTTTGTTTTATTTAGGGATTGCATTTATTTCTTTTTCCATTCCCCCCCCCCCCCAAGCTGAAACGTTTTGCTGCATCTATATTACGTTACATTTCATAGTTATGCACATTTAATTCAATAATAACAGAGTTTTTTTTTCTTTGTCAAACGCTACTTTTTGCACACTATGGGGAATTTTGAAGATATATTTTTTTTTTGCTCTACTTAAATTAAAAAAAGGTGGTTTTTTTATGAGTGATCTTTGATTTTATTAGGAAATGGGCGAGGAGGTTAAAATAAATAGAGATGGATAAGAAAATTTAGAGATAGATCGAAAAGGTAGATAGCCGCCGAAGGCGGCAATCTTGTCGTGAAAATGTGAATGGCACAACAAAAGATAGAGATATATTGATTAATACTGCTGCCAAATTTATTTAAACAGCGGCCGAAGGCGGCAAACTTGAAGTAAAAATTTAAATGACAAGTTAGCCAAACAGCCACCGTAATTGGCTGCTTGCATAGAAAGGCGAATGGCGTAAGAAAGCGGACCGGATGGTCGCCGCAGGCGGCTAGTACGTAATATAAAAATTGTAAATTTATGTACAACGGTATAAATTTGTGTTTAAAATGATGGTAAAATAAATAATATTATAAATTCCGTATGATTTCAATAACTGGGAGTTTTGGAAATTTCTCCAATTGTCGCCAAAGACTAAGAACTTACCATTTAGGATTCAATGTGTCCTACTAATCACAAAAACCCCTCAAAAACAAATAATTGAGGATTTTTCGCTGCAGAGGGCATTGAAAGTTTAGTTTGTACTGACGGAATGATAAACTCATCGAAGCGTAAAATAATTTAAACACGCAGGATTGCGCAAATCATGACAATTTTGCTGTGAAAACTTCACCATGCCTTGCACCGTGTAGCACGAAATTTATCAGTAGGGTCATGATGGTAAACAAAAACAGTATATGACGTAGGCCAGGAAGTTCTTCAGACTTAAATTCGATCGTAAAATTGTATCACACTCTCGTGTAACGTCTAAGCATAGTTAAAAACGTTACAAAATTGTAGTTACGTACAAAGAAGTCAACTATATGAGGAAGACTTGTAGAATCTATATCTAAATGCATCATAAACTTAATTTATGTTCAATATAGACACATTTCTAGTTGATTTCTTCTGAAGATGCCCTGGAAATTCTTTGAACTTAAACTCGTTCGGGAATTTCGGGCACTTTCTTGGATGATAAATCCATTCACAGATGGACAAACTAACTGTCGATGTCTGTTGAAGATGGCCAGGAAATTCTTCAGGAATAAATCCTTACAGAAACTTATGACATATTCTCGGAAGATGAGTTCATTCAAATATGACCATGTACATTTGGACATGCTTCCTACGAATTTCTGCTAAAGATGGCATGGAAATTTTTCAGATATAAATCCGTTCGAAGACTTGTGGCATGTTCTCGGATGATGAATCACTTCAAAGATGGACATATTTCCCATTAATTTCTGCTAAAGACGGCCTGGAAATCCTTCAGACTTTAATCCGTTCGGAAACTTGTGGCAATTCTCGTATGATGAATTCATTCAAAATTGTCATCCGTGGCACTGTGGTAGAAGCTTCGTCTTCTATGCCGGAGGTTGGGAGTTGATTTCAGCTGGTGCCCTGAGTGTTATTTCCTTTTCTTGTATTGTATATTTTTCTTGTCTGTGTCTGGAGGTAAGGCGCTTTTTTGTACGCAGAGCTCTATGTATGAGAAGCAGTTTAGCTTCTAAATAAATAAATAAAAATTTGTTCAAAGATGAACCTATTTTCTGCTAAAGATAACCTGGAAGTTCTTCAGACATAAATCTGTTTGGAAACTTGTAGCTTGGATGATGAATTCATTCAAAGACGAACATATTTCCTATTACTTTCTGCTAGAGATGGTCTGGAAATTCTCCAGGAAGGTAATTACACAAAGTCTCTTGAATAAATGCTTTGCTTCTTTTAATTTGCTCACTACAGTAGCATGTTTTGAATTCCCAACAGTAACATAAAAAATTCGACACTAGAAAATTTTGCTTTCAAGACTAGTTGGAAGTCGGAGTTTATTTCGGTTTTAAATTACACTTCAAACGAGATAGAATCACAGAATAAAAGTATTTTCAATGGAATTTTGATTCCGTTATTTGTTGAATCTTTGTTTCATCCTATCTTTAGTCATCATGTGTATTTGAGGACATATTTCATACATATTCCGTTATCAAAAATGTAACAGACATTTTTGAAGATTAATATTTATGTAACGATTTAGCAAGAATTTCCATTGTTCATGGAAAGCTTTTGTGCGCGTAAAATGGGAAAAGCATTTTTTTATTTTTCGAAGAATATTTATTACTAAAGTTTAATCCATGCTGAACTATACACGAGAAAGAACAAATTGATAAAACACTTCGAAGAGCTATGTGGAATTTAATTTCGCTTCCATGCTGGAATCTCACAAAAGCAGATCGAGACAAAGGGGAGAAGTAAGACTTTGATTAAAGAAATATTTAAGAATGGAAAAGAAATGCAGTTGTTTAGAAAAAGAAGATAGGTACCAGACGTGCTTTCAAATAACGTTGATGGGAGGAATTCATTTTTAATGAAAATGTTGTCTAGTCTTCCTTGTTTTTATTAAAAGTTTTGGGTCTTGGTTTAAAGTTAAAATCAAATTTGAGAGCAGCGCTGCCGTGCTAAGCACAAGAGTCATATCTGCAAGTGAGTTCAGACTGAGAAATTTCTGTTTAAAGTTGTGTGTCTCTCCATGTATTTCACTTAGCTGCAACTTTTTTATAATTAAAAAAAAAAAATCTTTTCCATTCACAAATGACCATAAAACATTGCTACTCGAAGCAGCGCTTGGGGTTACACGCAATTCCCTAGCAACCTGAGCTTGGGACTGTCCTGCCTCAAATCTATCCACAATTCTCACCTCATACCTAAAAATAAACAAAAAACAATACGATTAATCAAGAAAGACAATAAGACAATACAAATCGCTACTGTGTGAAGTGTGTGAAAATGCCTTCCACCTCTTAATTTTGTCCACCAGTATATATATATATATATATATATATATATATATATATATATATATATATATATATATATATATATACACACACACACACACACATATAAAACAAGAGATACAATTTAAGACAATTTTAAAATAGAAATTCAAAGAAATTGAAAAAATCAACGACATTAAAAATGAAAGAATAAATACAAAAGTGTACCGTAATGCCAGCGCAAAGCTGCTAGAAACAAAAACAGTACAAACATATTCACACAAACAGTCAAAATACAAATGAAAAAGCAAATGAAAAAAGCGAGAACATCTCGCTTTTTACATCGTTTCTCATAGGTTTGCAAAATATTTATAGTGAGGTAGCACTAAAATTAACATTTTTAATTACTTCATATCATCTAAAGATTTTACGTTGAATAAGAATAAGATAATGCTTTAGAATCTTTCCTTAATCGTACGCTTTTCTCAATGTATCTCGATAGTGTGTATTTTTTTTCCGATAGTCTTGGACGGTCTGTAAAACAAATTGCTTTGTGACTCATATTTGGTAAATTAGTTGTGAAATTCTTCGATTAATTGTGCTCCTCTTTCAGTTGTAACATTCACAATTTTCAGCATTTTAACAATATCTCTTCCCTTTAAATAGCTTAAACATTTTGCCGTGAATCAGGATCAAATAGGAAAAAATCTTTTAGTATTTGCAACTTATCAAACAATTTTATTGACTCGTAATTGATTCTATAAAGAGGAAGATCTTAACTAAGAAAGTATTCTAAATTCTCTACTGTTATCTGAAATTTGTTAAACAGTCATCAGACACGTCTTCCTTATCAGAAGCATTTTTTGGACTAGTCTTTTCCTATCTTCAAAGTTAATTCCTTCATCCAATACGAACAAAGCTACTAGTTTACCCCTAAATACCATAGGTGATTTATGAATTTTCCAATCACTGCTTCTGCTGCATGTTTGTCGTCATTTTGTACGCTGCTAGTTTTTCAGACATATTATATTATTCAAAGGAGCCTCGATTGGGTTGCTGCGAAAAACCAAATATTCATACAGCATTTAATTGTAAAACAGCTTTGTAAAAAAGCATTGAAGGGCTTTCTTTTCATGTAAGGTCAATTTAAATTGTTTCCTAAATATAAATATTTTCAAACAAAAATTCCTTTTGCCACCCTTGTGGCTCAGGGATAAGCTCCAAGTTGCCGAAAACATATTCCTGTAGGAGGAAATTCATCAGGAAATATTATTACAAGTTATGAGAATCCTCTGTAATCTTTCTCAATTCCGCTTTTTACGAACAATAATATGTCATCCACTTCGTCTTTTAGAATTTAAGTGGTATGTGTACTTGATTGAAATGTTATAATTTCTGAATGATGGAGATTTTTCCACAAAATTTTGAAGCGTTTAAACAATTGAATATCTGACCTAGAACTAAGAAAGGCAAGAACTTCCTTAAGGACACACTCTGCAGTACGATTTCAAGTGCATGATGATGGTAATCCAAGTGTAATATATCACCTTTAATTTTTTGCTCTAAAAAATTGCATGCACAATCTATACGGTTAGTATTGCAAGTCGTTGTAGCAAACACTACAGCTAGAACAGTTAGCAATAAAGAACTGTCATCTAAGATATCATATACAACTGAAGAAATATCTAAGGAATTCCGAGTAGCTGTTCAATATTAGCCTCTTCAGTCCTGATTTTTTTAAAAGTGAATAAAAATTTGGATTTTAAGTTTTTTAAGTTTGTTTAGGTGTGAATTATACCTGGAAAAAAAGATTTGGTACTTGATCAATTTTAAGTCCCAAAATGTTAAGGTACATACGGGGAAACTGGAAGTCAATGTAGATTCCGTACTTGAAGGCGGATTTTTTTCAAACAAATTTTGTTGGAAATAGCTCTTGACGCCAAACTAAAGACTCCGACTCAGAGAATTTAGGGGCACTTGACTCCGACTCCGACTAGTATGCCCGACAATTAATCGGACTCCGACTCCCTGACTTAGACTCTGACTTCGTAGCTTTAGCAAAAATTTATACACGGAGGACAAATGACTGACTCCGATTCTTAGATATTCGACACCGACTCCTTTACCACAAAATGAGATTGACTTCGACTCCGACTCCGCAGCTATGGTTTTGACTGTGAAATAATTATTGTTGATCTGACTTGTTTTTATTTTCACGCTAAAGTTTTAATTTAGGTATTCAGTTTTCGGCGAATAAACTCGAAGTCATTTATGTTTCTACATAAAGATATGCGCAGACGGTTTTTTTTTTTTTTTGACAATGAAAATTATTTCTTTAAGTTGACATTTTATTGTTTTATTTATTTTGGTAAGTGCATTAATTTATTTAAAAAATTGTTTTTGGCAACAGGGGAAAAAGAAACGATTTTTTTTGATATGATGTATTTATTTTAATGAGCTTATTAATTTTAATTATTATTTTTTCGTTTTGAAAGCTGTTAAAGATTTTTTTAATGGAAAAAAGTGTATTAGCTGCTTTGTTTAAAAGTTGCTGCTATTTTTTTTTACGCATTTATTTTTTTTAGATGAGTGAGGAATATTTTATTCCTAGAAATCAACTTAAAGTATTTTAAAAATATGTTTGAAAAAATTTGTGATTTTAGCTATTTTTGAGAATATTGATCAGGTACTAGAAAGTAGTATGGGTATACGGGAAAGTAGGCTCGTCTGGTTCTAGACAGAACTTCTTGTTGCTTTTCTGATAAGGAAGGGGAATAACTTAAAAAAGCAAAAAAAAAAACCCTCAACCAACACCTCTAATAAAGGAAAAAAAAGCGAATAAATAAATAAATAAATAAATAAAATATTTTGCAATTGAAGTATTAAATGAGATTTAGCTGGAACTAGCCGAAATTTATTGAACGTCAAAAATAAATTGATAAATTTTTGCATAGACATAAAAAGGGTTTTTAATAAAATGATGCAATTGGGTTGTTTCCCATTTTTCAAAAATATCTTTTTCTGAAAAAGCATGGTCAAAAACATGGGGTAAGTTACTTTTTTTTTCTTACTTTTCACTTATTTTCTCTCTTAAAAAAAAAAAAAAATCTTAAACGACATTCAGATGCTGTTTTCATTTTTGCTGCTGACGTCACAGGTGAACAAATCGCTACGGGTTACGAGAATAAACTTTAAAAACACCGCAAAACTTCACTAAATGAATATTTTATTTAATTAACAATTCTCGTTCCGCAAAAAATTGCTCGTGGTGAAAAAATCATTGAAAAGCAATATCTTACGCCATACGATGAAACACTTTGGTTTAAAAATCACACATAAAAAAAAAAAAAAAAAAAAAAAAAAAAAAAAAAAAAAAAAAAAAGAGGAAAAATTAACTGTTGGGAAAATAAAAGTATTTTCAGGGTCCATGCTTTTTTTTTTTTTTTGGCTTATTCTTCCAATTTCAGTGACTAAAATTAGTGCTTTTGACTGAAGGAAGCGTCCCCTTTTTTAATTTATCTGAAGAAAGGGAAATACACAGTACTGAAAAAATATTTGAGTTACTAAATTTGCACAGGAAGGAACCTGCATAAGGTTACACTTGTAGTACAGAATACAATAACAGTACAATATTATAACGAGCTGATGTGTGCATCACATGACTTCCTTTTACTCCAATTTAATGTCATTTTAACATTATTGGCAATTTTAATGTGATTCAATAGCTTGCTCGCTAAATATCACCAACAGTGGCCAAATCAAAACCGGATTGAAAAAAAAAAAAAAAAAATCGCCAAATTTGTCGCCAAGTTGGTGACAAAACTTTTCGACCAAAAGTCTGCTGGTGATATATCGCGAAGTGTCCGCCAAATTAATACACCACTTGAATTTACAGCTAAATTAACAATGATTTCCCCCCAAAAAGGGGCAAAAGACCCCCTTAGGAACATCCGAATGCAACCAAAAGGTAAGGTGTACAACTAGACCCCACTAGGAGTCAACGCACCAAACTTAAACTTTCTAGGACATACCGTTTTTGAGTTATGCGAGATACATACACGCATTCGCACATACGCACATACATACGTACATACAGATGTCACGATAAAACTCGTCGTAATTAACTCGGGATCGTCAAAATGGATATTTCGGGTGTCTGTACGTTCCTAGGCATATATCCACGTGTGGTCGAGTCGAAAAAAACCCCCAAAATTCATTCGGGGGTGAACAAAATAGAAATTAAGGCCGATTTTTGAGTGAAATTTTTTTTGCGAGTACAATACTTCGTTTTTTGTAAAAGGAAGTAAAAACATTTTCGAAATACATCGATGATTCCATCTCTCTGTGCTTCACTGTTCAGAGGTAGAAGTTCAATTTTTCTTTACATTGAAAAATATGTTCTTTCTAACTTCATAAGTCGTAAATGTTGTACATTTTGTGCCTTAATAAGGTTGTTTTTGCTATTTATTGTGGTCACAAGAGTGTAAAGATCAAATTTATTACAGAGTGCAATCATAGTACAATAGATTAAAAGAGCAGTTATTTTATAAATATCGGTGGTTTTATTTTTTCATGCTTTATTGTTACTGCTCCTTAGACTTGGATCTCAAATTTTCCATAACTTGAAAACACGTAACACAATACGTAAAACGAGCTGATGTGTGCATCACATGACTTCGTTTTACTCCAATTTAATGTCATTTCCCCATTATTGGCATTTTTAATAAGATTCAATAGTTTACTCTCTAAATATCACCAACAGTGGCCAAATTGAAACCAGAATAAAAAAAAAAAAAAAAAAAATCACCAAATTTGTCGTGAAGTTGGCGACAAAACTTGGCGACCGAAATACTGGCGATATACCGCCAGTATTTCGGGGTCCGCCAAATCATAGCATCACTTATGTGTACATCGAAATTAACAATGATTTTTCCCCCAAAAAGGAGAAAAAGACCCCTTTAGAAACACTGGAATGCAACCAAAAGGGGAGGTGCATAACAAGATCCCACTAGGAGTCTACGTACCAAATTTCAACTTTATAGGACATACCGTTCTTTAGTTATGCGACATACATACGCACATCCACACATCCGCACACGTACATACATACATAGAAACGTCACGAGAAAATTCGTCGTAATTAACTCGGGAAACGTCAAAATGGATATTTCGCGTGTTTATACGTTCTTAGGCACTTATCCACGTGTGGTCGAGTCGAAAAAAAAAAAAAAAAACCTTAACAGTAATTCGGGGGGAGGGGGGATGAGTACGATGGAAATTAAGGTCGATTTTTGAGTGAAATTTTTTTCTCGAATACAAGGAAAAAAAATCTAACTCAGTGGCACAACAGTCCTTGAGGGCCAAGGCCTGCTGTGTCCATCTCAGTCTTCCTGACCAAGGGCTCTGAGGTGCAAGGAAGATATCCGGTTAGGTGGTCAGCCGAACACGAAACCCCCAGGAACAATTGAATATCTGATTCAATTGTTCCTTCCAATATATGAAGTTCCGAAGCACGCTTGGTACTTACACCCTTGTGCGAATAAAGTTGGGAATTTTCAATTTTAGAATTTTTTAGGTTGTTCAGTACTTTTTTATAACAGCTGTTTAGCCTACCAGTTGATTAGGCGCTATAACCTCACATTTCTTTGTCATAAATATTGTGTTTTATTTAAGTGTTATACATTTCTACACGTTTTTGCTGATTTTTCTCAATCCGGTAACCTTTTATCTTTTTGTTAGCGCTGGATATTTCTCCACGGAATTAGTAAGCCATTGTGACATTCAGTGAAAATCGGATTGCACAACAAAAGAAACTAGTATGTTGTGGCTATCACGAAACTTTCTTCTATATCTTTTTTATAATTATGATCCCTCTCCGTGCTTGACGAGGAAGCAATATTCCCAACAATAACAAAATCACACACGCCAAAACTTGACGACTTTTCCAACTTACAATTTATCTCAAAAGCAAAGCTAAGTGTGAAAATTGAAAATTATTTGAAAAGCCTTGCTTAAAATAATTACAAACATTTATTTGTTGACGAACCGAAGATGGCAACAGTTAAAAATTTTAAATTATTGAGATAATATTTCCTATAGGACCGTGGTGGCCTGATCGATAAGGCATTGGACTTGGGGCCGGAGGGTCTCGGGTTCGATCCTCGCTGGTCGAAGAACCACCGTTGTCATTAATGGTGACTGGGTGACGTTAAATATGCTCGTTGTCACAATGTCCTCCAAGTGAAACGATACCTCTGGGGGTGCCAGAGCCGAAAGTTATTCGGCTCCTGGCCTGGTTCTAAATTCTCGAACACATAGATGGCACAACTAACTGTTGTATTTTCTTCTGAAGGCAACGCGCCTGGCACGCAGTCCTTCATAGTTTGAGGGTCAGAGGTCCCGTTGATAGTTGATAATATTTCCGATACAATTAAAATCACGAGAAATACGCAGACGACAGGCTGTTACGATTACCCTTCTTATTGTTGCATTAATAAAGCTATTTTTATTGAAAAAAAAAAAAAAAAGACTCTCAGGGAGCGATTGGCGACAAAATTGAACCAACGCCTGTTTACATATGGATTCCCATTTATTCCAAATTTCATGCAGAACGTATCATTACTTCTAAAGATATAGCACTCAAAATGAAACAAAGATTGTTCGATTGCGCCACCCCTCTTTCAGCTGCTGACACCAAAATAGAATCATTTCTTGTACCCTCTAAGGGCTACTTATCAATAAATTTTTGTTTTGATTCCGTTCATTATTTCTTGAGATACTTCAGTCACAATTGACGAGCTATTAACAGCAAAATTGAATCAGCACCTGTACCTGTTAAGGATAACGTATGGACCGAATTTTGTTTGATTCTATCAGTTATTTCCTGGGGAACAGCAGACTCGCATAACTCAAAAAACGTCGCATTGCTCCACCCTCTTGGAGGAATTCGCGCCAAAAACCAATGGGCACAAGTTCACATAGTGGCACATATGTGTACTGAATTTCGTTCGATTTCATGCGGTAGTTTTTGCTGAAGAGCGGCCGCAAAAAACCGGTGCGACACACACACACACAAACTAAATAAATAAATAAATGAAACAAAATAGAAACAGAACAAATAAAATAAAATAAAAATAAATAATTTAAATTAAAAATAAATCAATGAAAAAAATTAAAAAAAAAATAAATTAAACAAATTAAAAAAAATAAAATAATCCCCCCCCCCCCCAAATTTAGATGGCACAACTTGCGCCATAATCCCCTTCCCCCCTGTGGGGACTCCTGAACAAGGAAGACGTTTATTTTTTTTTTCACGCATGCGTCCTCTAAGTTAAAATTTATGCAAAAAAAATTTTGACTCGCAATTCTCGCAATTGAGTGACTCGCAAACTCCGGGTTTCCAATGTGAGCGACTACATAGCAAATCCCTTCCAAGTTAAACGAGACTAATTTGCAAGTATCTTTATTCATTTTGCACTGATTCCTTTTTCGTGCAGGTTCAGTAGACAGAGCGTTTTGTGTGCGAATAGTTTCTACCAACATTCGAATCCAGTGCAACTTCATCCACGAAATCTTTTCTCTCTCTATTTTCTTGCATGCTAATTCAGATCATTAGAGATTCGAACGCCATTTACGGACTTTGCATTCTGCATTACATTAAGCATGAATATGCTATTTAAAAATGTACCAGCATTCGCGAACAGTAGAAAAGCTACTTTGTTATTTTAGCTTTGTAACTTTAGTATTAATGGACGACAAATCTTTTCTGAAAATATTTATTCAAAGTATCTGAAATTAATGTCGACGTTTGAAAATATTGTACCTACACAATTTGCATACAATATGTTCTGAATAACAAAATGAATGAATCTCTTTTGCGACTTTAAAGAAAGATTTTATCTTTAGACTTTTCTGACAAAGGATTGACTAATATCGCATCGATGGTAACGCTAATATCCATGAGAAGAAGATTTCGCACGTTTTAAGTTTTAAATGAAAAATATGCAGATGATTTTAAACATATACTGTCACAGCATTTTTTTACGTCAATTGTAAAAGTTTAAGCCTTTTTTTCCCTTTTACAATTGAAAGGTAGCAATGTAATTGCCAAATTTTTTTCACTTAATTAACGGCCTAAATGACCATTTTGTTTAACCCTGAATAAACGTTGAGTGTCTTTTTCGGTCTGTGCGCACGTACTTTGAACATATGAAACCCCGAAATATCCGTTTTGAAGATTCCCTCTAATTTTCACGAGTTTTCCCATGACGTTTGTATGTACTACATATGCATGTGTGTATGTACGTTTGTATCTCGCATTATTCAAAAGCGGTTTGCCGTAGAAGATTGAAATCTTTTATTCAGATTCTGAGTGGGGTCTAACTATGCAATTCCCCTTTTGGTCGCATTCGAATTTTCCAAAAGGGGTCTTTTACACTTTCTAGGGGAAATCTGTGTCAACCTCAATGCAAACTTAAGTGATGTTGGCGACCACTTGGCAATATCTCGCCAAGCCTTTCGTCACCAAGATTTTACCAACTTCCAATGTTGGTGGCAAAAATTATTTTCTGACTATGGTTTCAATTTGGCGCTATTGGTGATATTTAGCGAATAATCCATTTAATCAATTTATAATTATTGATACTTAGAGGAAATGAAACTGCAAAACATTTTTTTTGCATCGGTTAGTGACAATTTAGGGGAGTAGTTATTTAAAGTGCTTTCTTACTCACTCTAAGGTATTTTTTTTTGTTTCCACTTTCCATTCCGTTTCATGCAATTCGTACCGTTTTGTGTCTGTAGTAAATCTCTAAAAACAATTCATTCAAGAAGTGTTGCTTCCAACTCTCGTTAATGAGTACGCGCCTCGTTCTTTTGAGTTATTGAAAAATATCGATTATTCAATCGACGTAAAAAAAAAAGTAGCATGAGGGTTCAAAACAGATTTTTTTATCATTAAAATATATTATCTTTAAAGTAACCTCAACTTTAGACGGATCATTCAAACGGCTCCTGTAAAATTTAATTTTAACTACAATTTTTACACGATTCCCTGATGTAGTTTGAAAGCCGCTCTTGGCAGTCTCAAAAACGTTCATTTTAGTGGAGTTGAAATTGGATATACAATTATTGTTTGTTATTGTCTCTCGTGGGAGATTTTGTTGGCAATGCAAGGAAAAAAAAATGCTATTCGAAGACAGAGAGAGAAAAAAAAGTTGCACTCGGCTAGTAATTGTGCTTTTCAAGAAAATATGACATGGTAGTTGCAGTTGGTACCGCAATGTACCAGAAAAAAAAAACAATGGTGTCGTTTCCGAAATTTCAAAAGTATTTTTTTCTGAAAGAGCACACTTAAAAGCACATGATTTGAACATTTTTTAAATAATTTGACCAAGGGTAATATTTTTACTAGCTGCGTCGCCCGCCTTTGCACGGTCTACCTCGAAAATAAAATTTAGGTCAACTGACCTGTGTTCTACAATCACGCTTGAACCAAAAAAAAAAATAAATAAATAAATAAATAAATAAAAAAAATAAAAAAAAATCAATAAATTTTTGTGGCAGATTGCTGAAAAATAACCAAAAAGGAGACATTTTAAGTCCCCCGATTGCAGGAAAAGCTTCAAAACAAAAACCAGAATTTTATTTGCTCATAGTAGTGGAAAAAAATGGCAACAGATCTTTCATTTAATGATTTTCTTCACGTTATAAATTTTAATAAAAGTATTATTCGCAACTCCAACGAACTATAGGGGGCACTGAAGTCACTGTCTAATGGCGGACTTGAAAACTAAAACAAACGCACATGGTAACGAAGAAAATGCTAAAAGTGTTGTGATTTTTGTTCGTACGTATGATTTTTTCGCTTTATTCTTTTTAAATTAATTTTCAAAGTCTTGTGGATATTCTGGCCCACGTAGAAAGAAATGAGAATTCAAGAAGCATTACTAAACGTCAAAGATTAATGCAAACTACGTAGTTCGTAGTTCTAAGCAGCTATTTCCACGATGTTGAATTCGATATTTATCAATTCTTGATAAAACTAAATAATAATTGTGGCCTGACAAGAATAGCAATTAATGCTAGAAAATTCAATATGACATTACAAATTGTTATCGAAAGAAGATGATACTTTTTTGCCTTGCTTGGCTAGCGCTTATTGTTTTCCATTTGTAGCTGAGTTATTTCTCTCGAATTCCCGAATTGGTTCATTTAAAAATTTTCTGTTTCGATTTTTCTAATTTCTGAGTTACGATTTAATTGTGTCATGTTATGCAAATCATCAACAAAATTCTCACGGATATATGGTGGTAGTTTTCTTTTCAGTTGATTGATCATTATTTCCTTTCACTTATCAAATTCTGTAATCTTACTACCATTTTATTCCACTCATGATAAAAAATAAAAATTGTTTAACTAAAAACGCGAAATCTCGCCAAGGCTACTTTGCTCGCACTATACTAAAACTATAACCCTAAACAAATTTGGCGAAACCTTTCAGCTGAGAATAAAAGGAATAAAGTAAATTCTTTCTCGGTTATTTATTTTGTTCTACGATAATATATTCAAGAAAATATTTTGCATACTGTCCATTCCAACTAAATGCTGCTGTAAAATATGGAAAGTTTAATTAATTTAAGATTAAAAAAAACCCCCATATTCTTACAAATTCATACAAAACAATAAAAATTTTTACCTTGTATAACGTTATCCAAGTTTGTTAATCCAGTATTTTCGCTTTCACCAATTATTAAGGAAATAATGAAAACTAACATTATTTTGAGAAGCTCGAGAATACTACTAAGGGACGAATTAATTTCTGTAGCTGAAAGCAAACTAAGACACATCGATTGCGTTAATAAATACTCAGAACAAACTGCCTGTGTTTACGTCAACAGACACACGTGGAACGCAACGTTGCAATGTTCATTTGCAGTTTTGTAAATCACCGCAAGGTAGCGTATTCGAGCGCTGGAGTTCCGAATTACGGAAAGTTGAGATGAGAAGCACTGAATAATAATTTGAATGGAGGAAAGCCTTCGAAAAATAGGGATTTTGTGTCGAAATCTAAGTGTCATATAATTAATAGTTTTTAATTGATATCTCCGCTAATTATTATCGGAGAATTATATTGAATAGCCAAACATAAAGACTGGAAAATTAGGAATCTATCGATACCTGGTTTGATGGTCAGTTCATTGGTGTTCGAGAGAAATAATTTGGACATACATAGATACATACGCTCAGTTTTTAATTATAAAAGATCAACAAGCTTTTATTAACTTCATTTGTATGTATTGAATCTTGCTACCCAAATTTCGCCCACTTCCTGCGATCGGATTCTTTTGAAATTTGGCACGTGACCTCACAGCCGATGACAATGCAATATTCTATAATCAAATTAATTAATTAACTAATAATTGTTAGTTTATTCCAATTTTAATCAATATTTTGACCTTAACTCCAACAATGTAAAGAGGAAAAATTAAAAAAATAACAGATTAAAAATTTCTCGCAAAAATTATTTAAAAATATCTATAAAAACATTTGATTTTTCTGCATCAGCCAAAATTTGTTCCACTGTTCCAAGTTAATTAGAACATGAGTTATTATTGTTTTTAATTAATTTCATGCCAGAATTTAGGTGAGCCATCAATTGGCAATTCATGGCTGATCAGGCCATTGTTTAACAATAATTTTATTAAAATGTTTCTCAAATTTTCAAAGTAATGTAAATATGATTTCCACGCACATACATCGATGACTGAGATGGATTAGCTTTAAGCGGTGATGTTATTGTTTTTGGAGTTCGAGAGACCGCTTTTCAAATGCTGCCCGAGACCTTTAGCCGCTTTTTTTTTTTTTTTTTGAGGGGGAGTTGATTTCCTGAATATAAAAGATTTTGAATTATGTTGAAGCAAAAGTTTTTTTTTGTAAACCAAGTTAAACAGAAAAAAAAAAAGAAATAGAAAATAATAGTTTCAAAAACTAAAAAAAAAACCCGCTTTTGTAGCAAAATGAACTAAAAAGGAAAAAAATATTCATTGGAAGCAAGTATTGACCAAACACTTAGTTTTAATGTAATACAATTAAGCGTTTAGGGGGTGGGGGTGGGCTTCTTATCAGTTGTCTTGAATTTCTTCCATTTGTTGTCCATGCAAAAATGTAAATAGACAGCATTCCACGGTTTTTTTTTATTACATTAAAATTAAGTGTTTGGTCAATTATTAGCATCCAAAGATTATTGTTCAATTTTTAGTTCATTTTGCTATAAAAGCATGTTTTTTTTTAGTTTTTAATACTATTATTTTTAAAAACATATTTTAATCAGTGCGTAGGTTCAATTTCATTTTTTTACGCTTCTGCACATGACATCACAAGTGATGAAATGCCATTCACTAATGCCATTAGCGCAGAGCACAATATTTAATTCGCATCTTTACTGACATGTAGTGGCAAATGATATGGTTGATAACAAGCTTTGAGCGCAATATTTCGCTTGTGAATTATCATAACCTGGAAACACGGTAGACAGCAAGCGTCAGCACTCAGTTCGCTAGAGGAGTACGTGCCAAAGTTCATCACTTGTTACGTCATAAAGACTACGTCTTGTTTGAAAAATCAGACATTAAAAAAATAATTAAAAACGATTAAACTCTTTTAAAGCAAAAGATTTTTTTCGCTCTATGTAGTTTTTTTTGTTCATTCTATCAACTTCAGTTACTAAAAGTAGTACTTTTGACTGATGAAAGCAACCCCTCGTGACAGCCACAAAATGTCCCTGTTAGTGAGACACCCTATTGCTTCTTTTTCAGGAAGTTGTGGGAAAAGTGAAGCACTTTTTCTCCAAGAAACTATCTAAATCAAGAATTCTCCTCCCGACGGGTACTCCCACAAGGGGGGGTCGAAGAATTTTAAGGGAGGCGTTATTGCATTCCAAATTTTTTTTTTAAACAGTATAACTTTTAGTTAGCAAATGTAGCAGTAACATGCAATGTCTTTCAACATTATATCCTTTATTGAAGTTTCCAACGCAGTTTCAACCATCGTCCACTTGAATCTGTATTTGCTTCATCACACTGAGAAAAATGAAGTTTTCAAAAATGAGTACATTCATGCTTTCAAATTTTCATGCAACCTTTTGTATCAAATATGAATACCTATGTTTTCAAACAGTATGCTAAATTATTTCATACTCGAAAATGAATACATAACTCGGTTAATACTCAATTTTAAAAATTATTACACATTCAAAAATGAGCACTTGTTGATTTGAGTATTTGATGATTATTTGAATAATTCAAATTTGAATACCATATAATCCGAGCCATTTTTACTCTGCGATATATTTAAATTTGAGTACTTTTCCGTTATTTTTGATATTGTTATTTTTTGAGTATAACAGACATACACCCAAAATATCGAAACACTTGACTTGACTTGACTTGATTCTCTTAACGCCTAGTGGCGCATGAGGCCGCTAGCGTGGCATTCCATCCCGACCGGTTTAATGCCGCCTCCCTGGCACTCCCCCAGCTTGGATAACAAAAAGGCATTTCTTCCTTGCATGGCCATCTGACGCCAGTTTAGTTTTGGACGCCCGCGCCTCCTCTAGCCATCAGGTGTCCACGTGAGAGCAGTTCTTGTAGGATCTATTGCCTGCATTCTGAGAACATGTCCCATCCATGACCATTTGTGCTTTTTTATCAGTGTGGTTATCGGCTTGCAATTTAAGCGTTTGTACAGGTCTGAATTTGATATTTTATTTGGCTAGTATATGTTTAATAGTTTTCTCAGGCTTTTAGTTTGAAAGGCATCGAGCTCTTTTTCTTGCTGTCTATATAAATATCGAAACACACTAGACATTAAATGAGACCTGAGATGCGCTTTTTCGCAGGCTGCAACCTAATATTCAAAAACTTATCACGAGCAAACTATGGTAATTCTACCCTCGTTGCTGCAAAAGTGACTAATATAACATGCCAACCTCACCTAGATCTCAGATTGCCACAAATTCAATTGTCTTTAGTTTATTGATTTCATGTGTTCGAATGAGAATTAATTGAAAATAAAGAAATATGAAGAAACATTGAATTTAGTTTACTAAATTATCTATATTTTAATTTTATTACTAACTTCAGTTCACCCAACTAGCTTCAGTTTCAAATTTTGATTGTTCTCCTGTGTTGACCATATATGGTGATGGGGGGGGGGGGGGAGAGGATGAGCTCACATCAGTGTCAAAAGCGGGGGGGGGGGGGGGAGTGCGCAAATTCTGAAATGGTAAGGTTCTTTGATCTAAATGACAAAATGTGACAAAATTCGTTGAAATAAAACACGCAGGTTAGCACATGTTTGGAGAAAATTCGTACTTAATGATTCATGAGTAGTTTTTTTTGTTGTTGAAATTTTTGATTTTTTTCATCGGCATTTTTCGCGCTCTCAAATTTTCTCTAAAAATTTATTTATACGTAAAGTATAATGAGCTGTACTTTCTGTTAATGTTTATTCAAAAAGAAAAACTGCTATATATTTCATTTTTGTCCTCCTAATTCCGTTCAATTTCACTTTTACGACAAAAGATTTTCTCTTAAATTTAATAAGTAATTAGCATTTTCCTTTTATAGGATGCTAAGTACTTTTGAGTGTCAAAGTAACCACATTATCACGATTAATTATTTTGGGGATGTCTCTTTTATTATGAAATAAATTACGTAAATGGAAAAATGACAAAGTGAAACGACGAATGTTCTTTGTGAAAAGAAGTAATTTTTTTTTTTTTTTTTTTAAACCTAAAGGCATTGAGATTCCTCTTAGTTCTTAATAAAAGCGTTACTTTTGAATTTTCCATTGTTCTTCAAACTGTGAACAAAAAATGAAGACCATTTCAATGTTAAACTTTACTAAAAATGAGACCGAAATAGCCTGAAGGCCGGGAAAGTTAATTCGGGATTATTTCGAAGTGCTTAGATTGCATAATTAATCCCGGAAATTTGTATTTTTGCAATTTGATAAGCTCCTGGGTCTGAGATTAGCAGGAATTTGATCAGTTGCCTTTCATTATTTCTATATTGCTATCTTTTATTTTTAATTTATTCCGTATATTAATATGTATTTGTTCTTTGAAACTCAGGCATGAGATATTTACAGTGGATTATAGTTTTGTTTTCCTTGTTGATTTACTTCTGTTTCGAGGTTTATTTTTCAATTCGGTTATACCATATTTCTATGCATATACATCAATACACAAAGGTAAAAGTGAAATAATGGACCACCATTTCTCTTTTTAAATAAAAAAAAAAGAAAAAAGAAAGAAAATTGTCTTAAAAAATGTAATACAGTTGAACCTCGAGGTAACTCGACACATGGAAACATGTCGACTTAAGCAGACGTCAACTTATGAAACTTCACATTATGAAAATTAATTCCACTAAATAAGTTTCTTTTTGTTTTCTGTTCTTGAAAAATACATAATAAAATCACTAATACTGTTTCAGTACTTAATCTTTATCTTTACTAATAATAAAGCTGAAAGTCTCTCTCTGTCCGGATGTCTGGATGTCTGTGACGCGCATAGCGCCTAGACCGTTCTGCCGATTTTCATGAAATTTGGCACAAAGTTAGTTTGTAGCATGGGGGTGTGCACCTCGAAGCGATTTTTCGAAAATTCGATGTGGTTCTTTTTTTATTCCAATTTTAAGAAAAAAACTATCATAAATTACGAAATTATCATAATGTGGAACCGTAACATGGGCACAAGGCAATTGGCGAGATACGAAATTATCATAACGTGGAACTGTAACGTCGGTACAAGCCAATTGGCGAGAAAATTCACCATACTTTATTTGTAAATATACAGGCAAACCAAAAGACCTTTAATTTTTCTATTACGGGCGAAGCCGTGCGGGTGCCACTAGTAAGGAATAAATCCATAATTTTTGAAAAGGGATGAAAGCTTCTTGTCAGTCAGGTCATAAATCTGCTCACACTTTTTGGTAAAACTTGTCATGGTGCCTTCTTTCTCTAGAAATATATTTATCCTGCCCTTTAAGGATTTCCCTAACAACACAGCGTGTGGTGGCTGATTCCCCTGGATAAAAAATTGGAATTCTCTAGCTTTCCGGAATTATTCGTCAACTTGATCCTCAGAAAAATTCTCAAACAATATATGTTGCAACCTGAGCTTAAGGGGTCATATTACCTTCAATTTTTTTTTTTTTAATTTAAGTAAATTTTGTTTTTCTTTGAAACCGTAAAACGCATACTTATATCGCAATCAATAATTTATTTTCAAAATTTTAAAATATGGACCCCTTTTTTTAAAAAAATACCAAACATTTCGGAAATTTTCAATTTTTTGAAATCTCTAAGGCTTTTTTTTTTTTGCATACTTAAAAAAAGTTTTTTTTTTTTTTAATCGATCACAACAGTTATCTCTAAAAATCTGTGCATTCATCTGCATATATTTTTATCAGAAAAATTTCTGTGGTTAATTATGTAAAAAAATCGAATTTTTTTTTCAAAAATATGTATTTTGTTTTGAAAAGGTATAACGTGCTTGAAACAATTGAATAATTTATAAAATATTTATCCAGTTTTGTTAAATATATTATCCTCATTGCAAAAAGCATTACTTTAAAGCTGTATCTTTAATAGAAAAAAATCCTTAGGGATTCTAATGACATGAAAACACAAAAAGAAGATCATCGAGAAAAAGCAATTTAAAGTTTTTCTTTTGCACGAGAAGACATAGCGAGCATATATGACCTAGAACCACTCATAACCTTTTAAATATTTGAACTAAAGTGATGAAACGTTTCCCCTGTGTTTACAATAATTTTTAGATTTTCAATAAGCAATAAATGTTTTTTTGATCGTTTCATCATTTTTGAGGTACTGTAGCCCCTTAACCAGAGTTGGAGGACTCTGGGGAAAAACGGAACAATTTCCAGTTATCCTAGGAAGACTGCAGTGACTCTCTTTAGGGGTCTCGCTGGACATGACTGTTTCCGAGACCATCTCAACAGAATCACAGTGGCGGATTCCCCGGAATGTTCTTTGCGTGACTCCAGACAGCCAATGACTTTCGAACATTTAGAAAGTTTTCTTGTGATATCTCAATATGAGGACATTGTCAACAAATATTGGAGAACTCGTGAAGCATCGGTTTAGGCGCCAATGTTTGCATTAGTAAAATAAATTAACCCTAGAACTACAAACCCCCTTTTTTTACCTGCAAAGTATAAACCGGGGTAAACATTTACCCCATGGGTGTTTTCTCGTAAAATCGCTCTGAAAACAGTAACCTGACTCATAAGCACATGATTTTTTTATTGTTTTGTTTTTCATGCCGAAGAGCAAATTCAGTTTTTATCAAGGTTTAGTTGGTGAAAATACGATTTGAATAGCTAAAAGTGCTGAAAACCCAGTTTATCAGTTTGCAGTTCTAGGGTTCAACATTTTTACTTAAAAAAATCATTTTCGTAAAGCTTACAATTTATTAGTTTGAAAATTAATTAGCCAAAACCAGACCCCCATACAAGGCAATAATGCACCAACTCCTCTTTGATGTTGTAATCCAAATTGTAGCTCTTCTTCTTATTTTGCTGCTTCCTTCTTCCAGCACATCGCATTTTTTTAAACTGCATCAAGGGTTTTAGCCATATTAGAAGGACCCCATTGTCTTTTATGAATCTTTTTCATAATGCTTTTGAGATCTGAAACGGAATTAGAGAGAATTACAGTGTCTATAAAGACAGACAGATTTTTAACATAAAAAGCAAAGAGGTTCGGTTCAGACAGCTGAATGGGGTCCAGTTTGCGCAAATGTAGCCAAGATTATATTAACCACCTTTGTTTTCAAACAAACGTACATGCAAATGAAACGGGTTTCGTGCTGAACATTGAACTTAAAGTTTCCCATTTCAGAATATACAGAGTGGTCCGAAAGTGGGTGTAGAGTAACGGCACCAGTAACAGATAAGGGTCCAGTAACAGACAGTAGTACGTTTGGATTTAAATAATAAGAATTTTTGGCTGGTAAAACCGACGTTGCTGCAACCCATGAATACGGTGCAACCATCTAGTGTTATCAGAGTGAGTGAATTTTATGAGCCAGGTGGTTTTTTTCAAGGCAGTGGAGGAAGGTTCTGAACAGCCACCACGAGATCTGCCGGTGTTTTATGTTCATTTGAATTTATTAAGGTTTTAGTTCTAAAAATAAAGAACTTTTGCACATTTTGAAGAGAAAAGGGGTATTCTACTCATTACTCATCCTGTCTGTTACTGGGTATCATCCAGAATTTTCGGTGTCTGTTACTGGGGTTCGGACCTTTTTTCAAAATTGAGCAAATAAATATAGAATTAACTGATTCAGAGGATCCAGAAGCAGCCAAACGTTAGAGGAGATGTAGTTGCATGAGAGAAAAATAGTTTAAAAAGTCTAAATACATTAAAAGGCTCAGAAAATTGAGTTAACCTGAGAACGATGTCTTAAGCATGTCTGTTACTGGTGCCGTTACTCTACCCCCCTTTCATTTTCAACTTTATGTTAGTTATGGATGAATGTTTGTTAGACACAGTTACTTTTAAGTCTTAAGACTCATAAACATCGGCAAATCACTATCCATGTCGCAACACGGTTGAATGCTGCTCTATGTTCTGACTGATGTTTATCTGAATTTTAAACGCTATTTATTGGAAACTTTAAACAGTTCACTTACATCCCCTTACACCCATTACATTCTTTCTATTTAAGAAAGCGGATAACATGAGCATTCCTCTTTGGTTAAACTTCTTCAGTGAACTTCCGGTTATCTGCTGAATAGGGTGGTACTGTAATTGCGGATAAGCGAATTCGCGGATAATCTCCAAGATAGATCAAAAACGATACTAGTGTGTGTAATAGCTTAACAAGATTAATAACACTCGCATGCATTTAAACTATAGTTAAAATTATAACAGAGTATGGTATGTAAGACGACTCAGTATGTAAAAACTAAAAAAGAATCGCTAATTATTGCAAACGGATTAACACATAAGTGAGCAATTGGTGCCAACAGATTAACTGAAACAGGTCAAGCTAGGTTACAACAAAAGGAAAAGGGGGGAGGGAGTTGAATAAGACTGGTTAGGTTACTTGTTTACAACTATGTATCTAAGGACTATATATCTTAAAATCAGTAAGTAGTGTAAATCGAAAACAGTAAGTAGCGTAGATCAAAATCAGTAAGTAACTTTAAAAATCAGGTTTCAGCTCCTCAGGGTTCGGTGAAAATGGAAGGTTTGATGTCATTGAAAAGGAGGGGGAAGAAAGAAATAGGAATATCTAAAAGAAGATTTTGCATTTGTTGAGGGAAAATGTGTGCATTTATTTCATTTTAGTTAATCATCGCCAAAATAAATAAATAAATCGATAAATGAATAAGTGTGAAAGGCCGTGGATAATCGAGAGATTACTGTAAATTCACTTGACGGCGGTAGAGAAAAAAAAAAAAAAAAACAGAAATTCGCTTTAGTTTTAGTTTAGAGCAGTTTTTTTTCAACCAAGTACATGTATGGCTAGACGTAATTTCTCTAATGTACTCAACTTTTTAAAAAGCTACTAAATGAAATTATATCTTGAATAACTCTCATTATAAAAAACATATTATTATTTTTTAAAAATATTTTTAAATGTAAAAAAAAAACCCTTTTCGTCGCAATATTACCTTAGCCGGAAATAAAAAATTTTACAATCAAGTTAGAACTTTTTTGGAATTCCATTAATAAATATTCTTATTTTATGCTTCGAAGGCATTGACTTTGTATTTTTCTTCTTCCGTCCATCTGTTTTTAAGCTCCTTAAAACATTTTTTTAGTCAATGTTTAGGGATTTCCTTCCAAAGATTTCCAAAAACGAGAACCTTATAGTGCTTTTAAATCCTTCTGAACTCTCAGAAATAACCCTACTTTATCTATTCAGATAAAATAGGAACGTTCAAGCTATTTGGTAGGGCTACAATCTCAACGTTAGGGAAGCATTTGTAATCTAAGTCCCTTGAAACAAATTTGAATAGCCAGTTTCTCAATATGCGTAACAAAATCAATTGAAACCATCTAGAGTTCCCAGCATGTGAAAAGATATTTTCCTGCATAACAACTTTAAATGTACTTTTCCCGAAATTTAATAAAACTTATGCAAGAAACACTTGTGTATCGATTTTGTTTACTAATGCGTATATGCGTTTGCAACATAAGATAAATTTATGTCTGGTTAATCTTATAATATTGAAATGTATTAAAAGAATAAGTTTTTCAAAATTAAAAACGATTCGTAAAATGTAAATAAATAAGTAATGAAAAGTTTCATTTTATTTTTAAATTTTTTTTCAAAGACAGCCGGAGAAGTGACTTAACAGTCAGTTATATTTCTTTTCCGGAAATAAAAGTAAAAATCAGGACGGTGGAGTCGGAAGGAAAATAGCTGGATCCGACTCCGATTCCTGGAATTTTAAAGCCTACGGTTCCAACTCCTTTAGTCCAGGAGCCCATGAGTGCCAGACCTACGTAATAGTATAAATGCACAAAATTTTTCTACGTAAGGACATCCTAGCAGGTGAGAGATGTTAGCTATTATTTAAGCTGAGTTGCACTAGCTTTGGAAGGAAACAGGTAGCAAAAGGTGCGTAAAATTGCTGCAAAAACTAAACATCATAGGGGTCATTTCACGTCAAATCGCCTAATGCCATGTGCCGTCATGTCTCAGATTTTGTCCATTTTTTTTACGAACAGATATCTATGAGAAAAGCCGAAATTAATTTTTTAAGATTTTTTGAATAAAAATTACGCTTTGGAGAATTTTTTCAAAAATTCGATTTTTGATCATTTTTCGGAGTCACCGTTTTGGCATGAATTCAGAAAATCTCTCTAATTTCTTGATTTTTCAACCAATTAAGCTGAATTTGGTATCAACTTCAAGCATAGACTAATAATAAGAGTAGACCGAGCTTTCCCAGACTTGCTGATGAAAAAATTGGTTCATGGATACATCATGTGACTGGTGGAAGGCTTGGCGAAAACTTTGGCAGCATGGTTACTAGATGGCAACATTATAGTTTGGCACTCGACATGTATTTTAAGACGTATTGTGCTTTTATTATAATTTTTTTCCCAAGGGCAAAGATTGAATTTTTTTTCTTTTAGTTATGCATTGTTTTGAAATTAGTAATTAGTTTTTAATCACAGTTTTCAGTATCTTTTATTTCATTCGGAACTGCTACGTTAGCGTTGGCGTAAACGTAATGGCGTAAACGTTTTGCGTTAACGCAAAAATGTACTAATCGGTATCTTAAATTGATATTGTAGGTAAAAATCTTACCATTTGCCGATTCTTTTTGGGCGCTTGCATCTTATATTGAATAAAGAAAATGCACAATACTATCTAAACGAAAAACTCACTACATTAACAAAATATTTACAACTTAGAATAACAAATTTACAAATCGGACTCCATAAAATATCATTCTTCCGTATTCCATCAATTCCATTTATTTTATTTCTCGCGAGCGTTGATCGTCTGCTACGATCAACGCCCGCTGTTGCTAGGATATCCACCAGTCACATGGTTTGGTTTATGAGCAGCAAAAGGGTTGCCATAGCTCGGTCTATTCTTATTATTAGTCTATGACTTCAAGATAATATTTTTCTCTTTCAGTGTGAACGACAGAAAGTATTCTATGGACAGTTGGGTGTTGCCACTCTTTATCTAAAGTCTGTTTTTATGTTTTTTCAATTGGGAGATTAAGTAAGTTATATCTCCGGATTACCTACTGCGATCTGCATCAAATTTTTTGTAGCATATTCAAATCATTCTCTTACTATGTAGAAAAAAGTAGAAGAGTGTTTTTTGTTGTTTTGAAATAAAAAAAAATAAAGTTTGTTTTGCAGAAAATACAAGTTTTCTATTACTTTATATCCCTTTTAAGCTTAAAAAAGGTCAAAAACTTTTCAGAACAATTAATGCTGGACTCTCAAAGGATTTGTATCAATAGGTAATCGCTAAAAAGCTGCGTACTTTTGAAAGGAATTGTGAAAAACCCACTATTTCAGACTTCGCAAAAAAAAAAAAAAAAAAAAAAAAATTGTCCACGAACTTGATTTTAAAAGATTTTTTTTCAGTTGAACCACGGACTAAAATTGGATTAACACTGAAAAATACTTGCTGAGATAAGGATCAAAACGAAAAAGGATCATCTCTAAACCAGAAGTGGTTTTTTAAATAAGTTTTCTTCATCAGTGAAAAAATTTATAAACAACTTGTAATTCCAAAAAAAAAAAAAGAAAAAATCTAGTGAAGTTCCGTTATAATATTATAATCATCAGTGTTTTAATTTGATTCAACATTTAGGACAATGGGTTTCAAACCTTTCACATCTGAGTTTCAAACTAAATTGGTATCATATTTCACGTTAGTTAACATTCAACGGTATTTAAAATGAAAGCATGGAAAATGGTCCTGAAAATTAAGGAAGCAGCTTGAAATATTTTTTGACAACGTAAAACATACAATCACTTTCTGAACAAAGAGGTTCATTAAAAGTCCAATACATGCTTACACATGACAACTTCCGATGTGATTTTTTACGCTCTTCATATTTCGAAAATATAATTTCTTCTTGAAGTTTCTGAACACACTCTAGTTGTGTGACACACTCAAATGTCAAGTCATCTGGGAGTTAGTAGCATTTTAAAAGGAAATATTACTGGAGAAAGTAGGATGTATATTCTGGATAGTTTTATTTCAATCTACCTGTCCTTAGAAAAAGTAACCGCAAAAAGTATTTACAAAATTTTACGGCATTTTGTCATACAGCCAAAATTGGTAAAAAATAAAATAAAATGATCAATTATTTGGAGTTTAAATTGGAAATTGAAAAAAACAAAGTAATTTGAATTTTGACCTCTTGAATTCAAATTATATTTTTCGCAATCACTAGTGTGTGTGTGTATGTAGGCGTGTGTGTTTATGTGTGTGTGTGGGGGGGGGGGTATTTGTGTTTGTGTGTAGAGGGGTATGTGTATTTGTGTGTAGGCATGTGTGTGTGTATGTGTAGATGTTTGCATGTATGCGTGTGTGTGTATGTGTAGATGTCTGCATGTATGCGTGTGTGTGTATGTGTTTGAGTGTGTGTTTGTGTACGTGTTTGTGTGTGTGCGTGTTTGTGTGTGTGTTTGTGTATGTGTGTGTAGGTGTATGTATGTGTGTGTATGTGTGTGTATGTTTTTGTGTGTGTGTACGTGCGTGTATGTATGCGCGTATGTGTAGGATATGGATGCAACTTGGAGACGGTTTTCGTTAGAGGAGCAGCATCGTGAGGAGCCGATCGACGGTGATGCTGCAGAGGGTGCTGGTGGGAAAATAAAATCATAGGACATCAAAACAGTCAAATAAAAGCAATAAGCAATCGTGATTGCTCAAAAAAAAAAAAAAAATTGTTGAACAGCTCGACTATGATCTGTTCAGCCAAAAGTGACCTTATGGACCGTTGGGGGAACTAACAAGCTTTAAGTGAGATTATACTCGCTCAATTTCGTCACACCATTTCTTCCTAACCTCCAAGACAAGAGGCAGTGCTATACTGATTACTAATAAGGCTTATCTGTCTAATATCGCTACTAGGGTGATTTGACCATAGGGGAGGTTTGATCCACCCTCTTTTTTCATTTCAAGCATTATATAACTGCTGAGCATCATATTGTAGCATGTTATCTAGTAGAATCAAAAGTTGTTTCTATTTTTCATACATTTTGAAGTAGACTGGAGCAATTATATGTGATGTTTTTTTCAGGCAAAAAAGAAATTTTTCTTCTAGCTAGTTTAACTCTTCTGTACTATTCGTCATTAATACAAACAAAACTACATTGAATCATTTGTGCACTCGGATTAATATTGTAAAAGACAACATATTTATTTTTTACTTTAAATTTTTAAATAAATATGTTTTTTTAGTATGTTTGCCAAACTCGTTATTAAGAGAGGTTTAATCCGTTTCAATTATGCGAGGCTTGATCCGGGTGAAACACCAATTCAAATGAATGAAATTTTTTATTTTTTAACTTGCAACCAGTCCTTTGATATTCATTTGAAACACAATCTATTAATGGACCATTTCGCGGAAAACGGTCATTTTTGACCCGCACGTGATGCCGCATATATTTCATTAAAAATTATACTTTAAAATATCAATGAACATTTTTTTTTCTGCTTAACGAATTAAAAACTTATATGTGATTTCTTAAGCGAAAAATTTCCTCATTACCCTTTAAAATTATTACTTTTTAATGAAATATATTAAACGTCACGTGCGGGACCAAGGGCTGACTTATTCGTGGAGTGGCTCTAGTACATTATTTTGATCAAACTAAACATAGCTGAAATTTTATTTACTCATTAATTAGTAAACTCATTAAGATACTTCACCCATCAAATTGTGCTGGTCTCTATTTTATTGTAACTGAAGTAGCTTTTATTTTATAACATAAAAATAAATGAATGACCTAGAACAGGCAAATGTGGTACAAAACGCACAAAAGCAAGGATTTTCCAATGCCGCTGCCAAAGCTAATATCAAAAAGGTATACAATATGGAAAACATTAACTAAACTTCTCAAAATATTAAAAACAGACCAGGAAACAAACAATAGAGTGAAAATGAGATTTGTCTTCAGATAATGAATCTGAACTAAAATAATTTCGCACCTGAAGTGCTGTAGATGATTATTTTGAATACTTCCAAACAACTGTTTCATCATTAAAATTGAAGATTTTTTGTACAATAATTAACCGAATTAACGTTTTTATATTATATTGGTTGCTCCAAGAAAGTAAATGGAGGTGAAGTTTCTATGAACTTTCATAGAACATCCGTTGCAACAGTGTCCAAAATAGATGTCATTAAGTTCTCCCATCCAATGATCCGTATATGTACAGAAAGAGTTGCTTTGAAAATGGCATTTGACTGTGATATTTATGGCAATCATAATCTATACTGATTCAAATTAAATTCATTCGACAATTTAGGGTACAGTCTTCCCCCGGATGATATGGAATTATCAAACGTCCAGATAAGACGAATCTATCTGAATGAGGTGAAAAGTAAAAATTTGATGCGCTTGCTCCGTCAATATCAATGTGAGTGCTGTTACATACATCTGCAAAAACTGGCATCCATGAAAACTGATAGATGCGTCCATTTCCGTCTGTTAACCGGATGTTTACCTATCCATCTCATCGGTGGTCAGGTTGTATTTCCTTAGATGTAATTATTGCCAGGTACCTTGCAATAGCAACTAATAAGGTATGCAATTACTTCAGCCTCATGTTTTCAATTTTTCATCTCTGCGAGTCGAATCTCCTTGTCTCCTTTATGATGGGTCAAACCTCTCTCAATTGGAAAAGTTTGACCCGGATTGGACATTCTTGTAAAGGTAGTAATAAAAAAGTTGATATATGATTTAAATAAAAAATAATAATGAAACAGGTTGCCAGACATCATTAGGAAACAAAGAAATGACAATATGGAAAATTTCTAACTGTTGGAAAAAAATGGAAAATGTATTTGTAAAAAGAGGGTGAAACCATCTTAGTTTTCCTATCCGTGCCGTAGCTGGAATTTGACCTTTGGTGGTTCGAAATACTCTTTGGATTTTCAGTGTCCCCTACTTTTCGCCGATATGAAATAACCTTTCCCTTTGTTTCTCAATTGAAGTAGTGAGAAGTAAAGGGGTGTAAGTGGCAAAATTAAAAATTTGGAGGTAAACCAGTACAAATGGTAGATGAACCTCTCCTCTGTCTTGGGGCAAGAGATTGTACTAGTAGTCCTAGTAGGTGCTGCTGTGCAGCATGATTTAGAAAAAAAATTCAGTGAAAGCCTACCTAGGATCTGATCTTTAAACACGTTTTACTTAAAACTTCAAAATGTCCACTTGCATCCCTTGGCTTCTCACTGCTTCAATTTTAACCATACCTTTTGGTATGTTTAAGGAGGGAGGAAATTTTAAAAGTCGGTGAAAAGTAGAATAAACTAGACTTGCTAAGGAGAGAGACAGCATACTGTTTAAAGAGCGATATGTTGTTTGATAATAAAATACATTTGATTTTTTTATGCACTGCATATTTCATGGTTTGGTTAGTCGTAAAGATATTTTATACTTTGTGATTTGTATTCAATCGAGTGTAACAAAGAAACCGCGTTTTATTTGTGTGAATAGTTAACGGTATTTTCAAAAATTCATTACTGAATATAATTTACCAGAGAAGTTATAAATTCCTTTTCAAACGACTAAATTCTTCAACTTCAGTTTGAGCTCTGCTGCGCTTATTCACATTCTGATTTTAATTTAATTACGAACAAGGGAATATAAATTAAATATTTCAGTTACAAAGGGACCGTGAAGTTTCTGAGATTCAGTTCTAAATATTTCAATTAAAATAGCATTAGGAATACGTTAAGTTTGTATTGTTGTGAAGGATTTTATTGTGATATTAATTTCCAAATTCTTTCAAGGCAATGCTGAATGTAATAAAATTTCTGAAAGTGGAACGAATTACTTTATTAATGGAATTATTTCTTTAAATTAACTGTGTTATGCCATCGACTTTAAATATTGACAATACTTCTTGATACACACTCAAAAATTCTAAGATATAGAAAATTGTTTTCAATAAAAAGCTTTTTCCGATGTTTAGGATGACAATAAACTGGAGTAAAAGAAAACCTTGTTTATTTTGACAAATATCTCTTTATTCTAATTTAAAAAAAATCCGTCTTTGTGTTACAACTTAATAAGGTGAGTGGTTTATAGAAAGTTGATATTTTTATAGCTAAAAAGTTAACAAGTTAGTTATTAAAGAATAACCAAACGTAATATTAATGTAAAGTTTTTTTTTTTGCACATGCGTATGTGTATACGTACCTGTGATCATATGGACAGCCGAAATATCAATTGTGATCATCTCCCAGTTAATTATCACGAGTTTTCTCGTGACGTCCGGACGTGCGTACGCACGCATCTGTGTATCTACGCCTAGATCTCGCATAAATGAAAAAAATCGTATGTGAACTCCGAATGGTGTCTAAGTTATGCACCGTTTTTGGTTTCATTCCAGTATTCCAAAAAAAGGGTCTTTACTCGTTTTTGTGGCTAATTGATGTTAATTTCCATATATACTAAAGAAATATCATAAATTGAAAACCACTTGGTCTCCAAGCATTTTGTCTCCAAGTTAGAGATATACCTCCAAGTCGGTGACAAAATATTGTAGACAAAATCTTTAGTGAGATTCTCATGGAATCAACGTCACAATTGTAGATACCTGATGAGCCAGTGTAATAGTATTTTATGAATTTAAAATATTTTTATGCTCTCTTTTGGGCGCTGCTATACTGAGCAATCACGAATTGCTTATTATCCTCACTCTACGAAAGTTGATGTAGCTCTGATTTTTCAGATTGCCATGATGACGGTGGATTTTAATATTTCTATAGAGAACGGAATTTTTATCGTCATAGTTACAAATCATCTTAAAAAAAGAGTTTTCTTTTGTGTACCAGTTAACAGCCGAACGTGCAAACCGTTCGCGCTACAAGTGCTTCTCTACATTTGAATTGTTAAACGATTTTATGTAAACAAAGCTCTGCGCATGTGCGTCGAAGGTGTCATGTGAACGTTTTTTTGTGTCGTTTTTTCTCAGTTCATTCCGGCCGCCAATTTTCCATAATAAGCATAGCTCAAAAACACACACACACACACACACACACACACACACACACACACACACACATATATATATATATATATATATATATATATAAAAGAAAAATAAACTAAATAAATAACTAAAACAAAATCTTTAAGTACATGTATCACTTAATTTGTAATATGTGTAGGGTAATTTCAAAAATTTAATATTTTAAAATCATGCCCACCCTCTATGCGCACCCTGCACACAAGAGAAACTAAGATCGATTATTAAATTGTACGCAGGTGGGTTGGTTGTACTAATGAGACTTAGAAGCACTGAGAGCGATAAGACTAAAGAGACCGGAATGGAAGGACATTCTCAAGAAGACCTTGCCTTGACCCACAAAGGACTGTCGAGACAATAAGGAAGAAGATGATTACAATACACTGAGCTTAAATGCCGGCAGTTAATAAGCGTGTAGTGTTCTTTTTGATTATTTCTTTGAAAATATAAAGTGAAATGGTATATAACTATGTAAACACACTGTGAAATGATTAACGAAAGTTCTTTATTTTTTCAGTTATTTTAATTGAACATTCATATTCTGAAAGTGAAATGATATTTTTTTTAAGTAGTTGGGAAAACATGCAATGAAATTAACATGTAAAACTAAACAATTTTTTTATTGCAAAGTTGTTTTTTATGCCAATACACTACCGATTCGAGTTGAATGATAGCTCCACTAGACTCCACTACGTTACTAGCTGTATCAGTTTCCGAGAAAGCTATCCAAATTAAAGAAATCGGAGAGCTTCTTAATTTCGTTGTCGGAGCGCCATCGCCATGTCACTTACAATTTCCATTGCAACGTGCATGCTCAGCAGGCAGTGGTTGGAAAACTTTATTTATTTATTTTTTTGTAGTGAACTACTACTCCAACTATTTTAGTGCCAAATAGCGTTAGCTACAACTACAACTACTTTTTTTACAAATGTAGTAACTACAAACTACTTTTGAAATGTAATCGCAGCTGCTTCGCTACTTTTTAAAAAACAAATCAACAAAAGGCATACACGCACACACCGATTGAAGATAGAACGAAAAAATTCGAAAAGTGGTTTGAATTAATAAGTCAGCTCATTTGAACATGAAATATAACGAAGAATTATTTATTCTTTCTCTTTTTTGATTTTGAACTAATTTGTCATTCTAAACCATTTATATCCATTTTTAAGAATATTCGCTTCAAGAAAGTATAGAAAAATTGAAAGAATTCTACTTTCAAAATTTTGATTATTTCTTACAGCGAATATATAATTCAAGAAGTGCAACTCGGCTACTTGCAAATGTAAATAGAAATTGTGATTTGATTTAAGTTTTGCATAGACGTATATAGTATACATAAAATTGATTAGATGATGAAAAACATTTTTTAAACAGAAGAAAGGAACTTCACTTTTTTTTTTATAGGAACTGATTACAGAAAGATACATTTTGTAGGAATTAATTAATTAGTTTTGTAGAACTAAGCATGGGTCCGGACCCGGACACTATCTCCTTTCATGCGTCACTGATAAAATAAAACAGAAACGTTTCTTCAATCCTACCAAAAACTTACAAATATTTAACAATTGATTTTTATTCTGTTAACTATCTCCATTCCCCGACTTTGCACGGTCTACCTCAAAAATAAAAGTTATGTCAAGTGACGCATGTTCACCAATCAGGCTTCAATTAGAGAAAAAAAAACCCTGCAAAATTTCCCGTCAAAATAATCATTCTCAAAGAAAGAAAACGTCAAACAAAAAATTCCCGAATAAACTAAACGCAACCCTCCATAAATATGAATAAAATCCTAAAAAAAGAAAGAGGATAAATCGCCTAGTGATAACCAAAATGGGAAATTTTTACCTCTAAACCTAGCAAAGTTTTATTAGTCATTGTCGAGAAAAAAAGTGGCAACCTTCTGAATGGTTTTATTCACGCCAGTTTAAAATGAGATCGCTTAAACGATCATTTTCCGATATGAAAATAGAGTTCCATTAGGCTTAAAAGTGATTTTAATTTTTTACTCGGTGATTTTTGATTTGAAATTCAACGGATGTGGATAAACCCTATGGGATTTTTTCGTGTCATTCGAATAAGACCTGAGTCAAAGAAATCGGATATATATTTCGACTAGAAAGAGCCATTTTCGGGTTCTAAAATTAAAATTCGAACTGTTCGCTTTTTTTTTTGGCTTTCGAAAACCCCCCTACGTTGCTTTTCGAGTGCCCGACTACCTCCCTGACAAATTTGGTCGAGATCCGACGAAAACCGTAGATTTGTATTGGGAACACACACACATATATATATTCTCTGTTTTGTTTATATAGATATACACTGTAAAAAAAATCCGAAACGTCACTGATTATTTCCGTTTAACGTTTCGGGATTTTACGGGTTTTTATCTATTTCCCCGTAATGTCAAGTACCTTTGCAAAAAGGTTTTCTGAATTGCTACATGTTGCACGAATGCAGACTTCGTGCTTCACTTTTGTGAAAATAAGTTTTTGACTTCCGGTTTTAAGATTGATTGAGCGTGTTTAATAAGTTGACTAAGCTCCCGATGAGAGCAATTAAGTGTCTGGATAGCTGCATCTTTGCAAGGTAAGGATCGTAGGCAAGGGAGATGCTTGTATTTTACTTGCAATTTGACTTAGCTTTGGCTATGTTGCATTGGTGCTTCTGGAACTTTCTTACTAATTAACTAGTTAGTAAATCAAGAAGGTTCTAATCAGTTACGTTGAACGTACGTAATTTACCTTGAAGTTTCCTGACTGGCTTCAACCGGGGAAAATGTCACATTTTTCAGAAAGATTCAAGGATAATTTCATTAAGGTTACTGTCTTTTAGCGGAATACTTTCCTGCTTTTTGTAAGATATGTTACCGGCATAAATTGGGCATATTAGCTGCCTATTATTTTTCAGGAACGTTCCTGAATTGCTTTTACAGTGTAGAGACTATCGATTTAAATGAAATAAAATTGTATTGCTTTCTTAACCTGAGTTTTCTTTACTTTTGCATTTATTGCGTAAAATAAATAAATAACGAACTTCGAGTATGTTAAGCTACCTCTAAAAAATTAAGCTATAAAGATTCAAACTTCACAATAATTATATTTTACTTGTATGAAACCAAATAGGAGAGTAGGACAAGTATAAATAAGAAATTTTGAAAAGTGCCTTTTTTGAACGACCGTACGTCTACAGAGCACCTAACTAGGAAATATCTGGAGACTGTTACATTTTAGAAGACAATATAGTGGAACACAAGGATTTTCCCCCTCATTATAGAAGTACATATTTGATCCTTATACAAATCTGTTTTTAGGATTATTCCAAAATCAAATCGAGTAAAAATAATATAAAGTTTTAATAATACTTTTAAGCCCTTAGAATATCAATGTATGATTTGAAGTAAATGTTTTTTTTTAAAAAACTTTTCGCAAATCAGATCAGCGAGATAAATTGTAATGAATTACTCAAATTGTTGTTTCTTGCACAAGTTCATTGCAACTAATGCAACTGATTGAGTCATGCTTATTGAAAGGATGTGCAATGAACGAGTTTATTATCACTCCTTGAAATTCTTTTATTCAAGTCTAGTGAATGCTAAAAAAACGGTTTTATGACATTTAATTTTTTGCATACATACTGATAATCAAACATACTGGAAATATTTGTTACATGTAAACTGGGGTAAAATAATTCAGCACTATCATACGATTGTCACGAACGGATGTCGGAGCGCCAAATGCTCTTATGCGTATGTGCAAAAGTACCCCATGCGGTGCCATCTGCTTCCATGATTTTCAGCGACTGTTACGGCCTTATAGATCTAGCGTGGCCACGGTTGAATTTCTCCACTTTGTGCTTGAAAGGTAAAATAATAAATACAGCGTTTATTTGCACAAAATTTCAGATCGCTGCACACACGCGTTTTATCGTTACAAGGAAAGCAATAGAGGTGAGCTTTTGAATGAAAAGATTTCCGAAGAGGCGACAAAAAGCCTAAATGTCGGACTTGTGTTCATCCATGAACTTACATTTTTTGTATTGAAAAAGTCGTTCCTTATAACGCCGAAACACACGTCTGCAGTAATGTGCAATTTTGTGCAATCAAATGGTGTAATTTTTATATCAGATTACAGATTGTTTAATTTTAATGCGAGAAGAAGAAATGGGATGGTTTCCTTCAGTTAAATGTACTACTTTTAGTCATTGAAATGGATAGAATGAGCAAAAAAAAAAAAAACATGGACTTAGAAAATACTTTCATTTTCCCAACAGTTTTTTTAAAATTATTTTTTTAAAATGTCCAATTTTTCAAACAAGGCGTGGTCTTTATGACGTCACAAATGATGCAAGTTGGCGCATCTTTCTACTACGTTATCACGTTATGATAATCAAGCAGCGAATCAAAATTGCGCTCTACGCTTGCCATCAACCATATCGTTGCCAATACACGTGAGTAAAGATGCGAATTAAATATTTTTTTCTGTGAATGGCAACATTGAATGGCATTTCATCATTTGTGATGTCACACGACCACACCGATTTAAGCATTTTTTTTTTTAAATATTAAACTTCAACAAATTATTTAAAAAATGGTCAAATGCTATGTTTTCAAGCATGTTCTTTTAGAGAAAAATACTTTTAAAATTTTGGAAACGACCCCATTGTAAAACAAAAATACTTTCGTGAAATATATAGTTATCATTTTAAATTTATCGACATTTAAGAGAATAATCAGATAAACCTAGAACTTTTTTCCTGCAATGATGAATTACTGAGCATTAAAAAATGCTAAGAAAATTCCAAATTGTAATGAAAATTGTTTTTGTATTTTAATCCGCTTGTGTTGTGTAACTTCTTAATCTTTTTAAGATTAACAATTTGTATTTGAATTTCAGTCACAATTAAAAAAAAATCCATCACATAAAGCTAAAAGTCCATTTCTTTATTGCAAAAATAGACAGTTTAAAAATCCTAAGACTGTTAATTTTTTATTCGGTTATTTTGATGGGCTACTCCATAAGGATCAGAGGATTATTTATTTTGCCTTAGGCTTTGGTCACTGAATAATGGATAAAAGTGCAGAAGTCGTTTGGAATCAAATAAGATTGTTTAGAATTTAAAAATTATCTTAGAAACAAATGTTTCGAAATTATTTATGAACAGGAGATGATTAAGAAAAGACTTTTAAATTCTAAAGATTTGAATTGAACATGTGAAATTTTATTCACCTGTCATTAATTAAAATCAGATAAAATTCAATTGAATACCCCAAGGAGCTCATTTGCACAAAATCCATAGGAGGAATAAGTTCTTTTCCATACTAAAGGTTCTACTACGATTTTTTTGAAGATTAAAAATAGATCATGGATAATAATAATCAATACTTTAGTCAGTTCTTTTTTTTTTATTATTTTTTATAGATTCACGAAATGTCGTATGATTTCAATAATTTCAAAACTAAAACATAATTACTTATTTTAGTGATGATTTTATTCATTAGTAAAAAACTCAAGAAAATTTCCAACTTTAATCCCTGCTTCTCCTAATCAAAGAATACCTAGTTTTTTCCACAGAATCAGAGAAAGAGGTTGTTCTTTTGAAATAGAGTTAGAAAACTTTCATGAATATATTTTTATTTTTTTTACCATCATAATTTTCAATTTTACTTGTGGAGAATGAGGATCTAATGAAGTTCAACCAATGTGATGGAAATTAAAGCGGGACTGAAAATTTACTCTGTCGAAACGGATATTTTGCTGTATTGGTATTCGTTGTAACGAGATTTCCCTATATTTAATCCAGATAAGCGAGGTTTTACTGTATGCATAAAAAAGTGTTTAAAACTCGTTGACTATCTATTATGCGTCGTGGGTTATGTTTTAATGGCGTTTAATGGCGATGGCAACCGAAAGGTCCAAAGTTTGATGATTGGAGACACGGTTTTAATGCATTAAAAAATAAATAAAATGCTTAAATAATTACTTGAAATTATTTACTATGTTCACAAAAATTGCAGGCGCTATAGTAGTATTAACAACAGATACTTCCCACCGTCAAATGTATTTAAATTTCCGGCATAAAATGTTAATGTTTGCAATCTTCTCATTTTGTCTAATCATATTTGACAATAATTTTTTGACAAACTTCGTCGTTACCAACTCGGCGGCTTATCTTACGCGCTTTCTCCTCTTGCACAAATAAACTCTGTGAAACTCGTTTCACTGTCAGCGTAGTATAAATGCAGGGAAAATGTCTAATCCCCGGTGTGCGCGGTGTTGGCGCCAGTAGGATGCCTCATTTTGCATTTTTTTTCCCAAAGCGAAATGTAATACCAGGCAATTGTGCAGTGTTGCCAGATAGTCAAATCAAGATTTCCCCAATTCCCTTCCAATTTTTCCCAAAAAAGCAATGTTTTCTACCAAAATTCTCCAAATTCAAAAATTATTTTTCCACTAATATTTTCTGAAAATGAATCGACTTCCTCTAATATTTTTGTCTCTTGAAAATTTTTTTTCCCCCAAATAGCCAATTTTTCTTATAAAATTCCCCAACTTTTTTTTTCTTCCCATTTTCGCTTTTTTTTGTCTTCTTTATCTTTATCTTTCTTTATCTGTACTAATAATAAAGCTGAAAGTCTCTCTGTCTGGATATCTCTCTGTCTATCAGGATCTCTGTAACGGGTATAGCGCCTATACCATTCTGCCGACTTTCATGAAATTTGGAAAAATATTAGTTAGTAGCATGGGGGTGTGCACCTTTAAGCGATTTTTCGAAAATTCGATTTTGTTCTTTTTTATTCCAATTTTAAGAACATTTTCCCGAGCAAAATTATCATAAGACGGATGAGTAGATTACCAAGCTATCATAACGTGGAACCGTAACGTGGGCGAGCCAATTGGTGAGAAATTCATCACGCATCATTTGTAAATATACAGAGGAACCAAAAGACCTTTTACTTTTCTACTACGGGCAAAGCCATGCGGGTGCCACTTGTCATAAATACAAGCGCCTGACCGAAAGATAAAAAATAGCCAAATGTTTTTTTTTCTACTTGCATTTACTACTCTGCTTCTATATGTATATTTAAACTTATCCAAGAACATTCTTCATCATACTTAATTTTTACCCGTTTCATGTATCAACTAGTTACTCACGCAGAACATTAATGCGAATTCCGTAGCATGATATTCCATATAATGCGAAATGCGAATTCCATAAAGTTAAGCAAAGCTAAACCAACGTTGTTTGATACAAACAATGTAACTACTACTTCTTGACGCGAATCTAAATACGAAAAAAATTCTTTTCTCCCTGAAAATATTTTTCCCCAGGTTTTCCCCAAGAAAAAATTTTTTCCCCAAAGAATTCCCCTCAAAACCCATTTCCCCAAAATTTCCCCAGAAAGCACCAGATTTCCCCAAAATGTGGAAATTTCCCCCAATCTGACAACACTGCAAATGTGGCCAATGCAGATGGACATTACAGATACAATTTTTTTTCGAATCAAATATCTTATGTTAGAAGCATTTATTAAGGTAGGCGAACGCCCAAAATATTTTTTTCTTCAATATTCATTGCACCTTTCTAAAACTTTATATGATAATTACATATGACATACATAATACATTTTGACTACGTGTTTGTTTAAAAAAATACTTTTTTTAAATAAAAACCCTTTTTTTAAGCAAAAACCTACAATTTCCTTAACACTTCCAGTTCATTCACTTTTTTTATATTTTTAAAAACATTTTGTATCTATCTCTTCGTTAGATACCAGAGAGTGATATCACCCTTCAATTTGGAAATAATTAACTAAAAACAGGTTTTACGGGTAAATGTTTGAAAAATTCATCCGAAAAGCATGCTGTTTGTCCCTTTAGTTTAATTGATCATTATTTCAAATCCATACATTGCATCACATTAACGTTTTGAGGTTTATATCACAGTAATACGTTCAATTACCATTTTTTTTTTAAAGTTTCAAATCTTTAGAGTTAATACTTTTTTTCGTTAGAGCTTTTGACATAAATAAAAAAATTATTAAAAAAAAAAAAAAAAAAAAACCCCGACAGCGTAAAAACTAAAAAAAACTAAAAAGAAAAATGTATAAGCCCAGTAGTTTAGAATGTTATTAAGTACTACTGAATAACTACACCGTTGAAATAGTTTTGTAACCGTACACAGATAAGACAAATCATAAATTCAAAAGCAGAATAGAAGGATCAACAGTCGAGGCCCATTCCTTTCTGATTCAAAGAAATCCGTAAAACTTGAATGGGCCCCGACTGTTGATCCTTCTATTCTGCTTTTGAATTTATGATTTGTCTTATCTGTGTACGGTTACAAAACTATTTCAACGGTGTAGTTATTCAGTAGTACTTAATAACATTCTAAACTACTGGGCTTATACATTTTTCTTTTTAGTTTTTTTGGTTTTTACGCAGTCGGGTTTTTTGTTTTTATTTAATAATTTTTTATTTGACACTTTTTAGTTAATTTTCATTGACTTATCATTATGATTATGATACGGTACATTTCGCATTCTAGTCATTTCATTGAGAGAGTTTGTTTGTATCGTGAGGTCTATTAAGTAACTTACGGTGGTCTAAACTACTGATAATTATTCTCTCTAGGGACCTAACTCCGCTTAAAGCTACATGTGCTTGGCCTTCGGCAAAAATGCGCGAACTTAAGTCAACCACAGCACAGTTATATGAACAGCCTGTTAACTCATGATGACGCGAAATCGGAAACTCCCCCCCCCCCTCCGTCGTCAAATCTTTCTCGCAAAACTAAAAAAGCCTATCGAGAAAGTACACGTCGCGAAACTCAGTCCCTTGAATCAAGGCAAAAACAAATGCAACATGTTAGAGATGAAAATCGAATTAGTAGACTTTCTTTCTTTTGGTACTTATTGCACGGTTTATTTTGATGAGGACTACAATCTGAGTATCTTGCCTTCGTTACGCATAATATACTTTTCATTGCAGTACAGAATACAAATAAAGAACACATGAAAGAATTCACTCAGAAAGAGGGGAAAGTACATCCGGAGCGAGGGTGTCTTGACCCACCGCCTCAAGTGGGAGAAGCAATCGCTTTGACCACTCGGCCACTAAGATCCTAATTAGTAGCAGCGAAAACTACCTGCATTTGTCGCATGCAAGTAGCGTGCGACACAGTGTGCAACACCAAACGTGCGCCAATCCCGAACTGCCATATTTTGTCAACTGGTTGTTGATTTGGGGAATTTTGATTACTGTCATGTGTTTAGTGACACTCCCAAGGTTAAGACAAATCGATTGACGTAAGAATTACGAAAATTGACCAAGGCGTTTAGCCCCTAGAACGCCACATAGAAACGGACATACATACATAGCCTGATAAACACATTACCCTCCTGCGTCGCGCACGCGCAGTCGGATAAAAACTTTGAAAACATGGTTATGAGAAAATCAAGAAAGAAAAAGAAAATTTCAGTTATAAGCAGTGCACTTGAGTTTTGTAAATTTATTCTTGTTTTCTCAATAATTCCTTGATTTAAAAAACAATTGCGGATTTAGAAAGAAGAACACTGGGGTTCTCTAAATAGAAATTTCAAAATAGATTTTTTTTTTGAAAATTAGGGTGTTCGCCTACCTTAAAAACTGCAAATTTTCGAATAAAAGCTCCAAATAACCAGTAAGGTTAAATCGGACTTATTTTTGATATAAGACGCGTCACCTCTGAAAATATTTGATGTTTATAACTCAAAACTCCACAGCTAAGCATCCTTGGAGAAAACAGAAATTTGCCCTATGGTTACACGAATAGGGCGTAAATTCAATTCAATAAGTACTGTATCCGAATATTTTCATTCGTTCTATGGTTTGTAGTATAAGTATAAACTTATTTTACAGAATGATCTCTCGTATCCCCCTTATCCTTCATACTAAAGCATCAACTCCCTCTCCCCCCGGTTTGGAGGGGAGATAAGTCAACTTTAAAGCTCGAAATTGTTTCCGAATTCCAATGTGCGAGTTTTTCCATTTCTTTGATATAAAAAATAATACATGAAAAAAGTGGCTAGTCCCCTTGGACATCCCTGATATTGTTTTCAAACAAGTTTATAGCTTCTGTGCGAAAAATTGCTTGAAAATTTCAAAATTTGGCATAAAAGCCCCCAAAAGTTAGGTCAGAGCATATTCTGAGTTAGGAAATGAAAACTGAGATTTAAACTTACTTTTAAACCTTAAAATATTAGTTAAACACTATTAAGAGAAGAGTTATGTCTCCTCTGATGCTGGAAATGAACCATAATTTGGGTACAAATGCACCATTCGACTCTTAAACATTCCGAGCCAGAGAGACACAGTTATAAATTTTAGAACTACTACCGAGTGGCTATTGGAGGTGCTGAATACTGGAAACCTGGATTGTAGACGGCGCCACTAGTGGGTCTGGTTATAGGATAGCTGGCCCGTAATTGGAACCATTCTTTTAAAAAGTGAATGTGGTGTTAGTTGTTGTGGTAATTGAATGTTGTTCTGGACTGAAAACTTTTAACAGGTATCTGAAATTGTTAATCGTACCATGAAATGAATTTTAAAATTTTAGTTAACATTTCACGGTCAATAAAACTTTTTTTTTAATCTGTTGCGGGTGTTTTGCTTTTGTACTCAATATTAATTACCATACTTGATTTTGAAATGAATAAAGCCGCGAAGATTAAAAACGATCTCAAACGATTGCCAAGGAAAAACGTATGCGCAGCGTGAACAAAAAAAAAAAAATTATTTTCTTTATTAACGATGAAATAAACTGAGATGAGTAAGTTTTTACTTTGAGAGCTGTGACTCCAAGCAACCAACATTTAAAAAGTTGTAAATTGTGTTATCTCAATATGAGGATATTGTAAAAAAAAAAAATTAGAGAACTCATGAACTTATAGCTAAGGCGCCAATGTTCGGCATTAGTAAAATAAAACAGTAAACACTCAGTGCATTAAAGGAAGACTTGCGTCTAATTTAAAAATTCTGAGAATATTTCCTTGAATCATTTAGACAAACCATTTGTGCTTATTAACTTTCTGTGCTGTTTGATTCAAAAAAATCCGGTTTAGTATTATGCTCCTTTCATGTTTCCGGAATGTTGTTATGAGAATGCGAATTCTTCACGAATACTATTTTCCCAATAAATTGTAGAGTCACATTGAGATTAAACTAGAAATCCCAGCGAAGCTCACTGATGTTGGCGGAAAGTTGAATTTAATATGTCTCGTCTTTCCTGGTAAAACATGGGAACGTTGCTATGCTATAATAAAAGAAAGCCTGGACTAAGCAAAAAAAAAAAAAAAAAAAAAAAAAACTAGCGTAATAAACATTAGGAAGATAGAAAACTGTAAAATGAACTAGTAAAGATATTAAGCTTTTGAAAATGTGTATTAATATATTTTTAAAAAGGAATATATGAATAGCTGTTTTGAAAGAAATAAAGTTTGCTTTTGCCGAATAGGAAACTGAAATGCAACATTTTGTTGAATTTCGTAACTTTGTTTGCGTTTTTGATGCAAAAAGACAGATATCGAAAACGTGATGCAAGATTAATAATTAGCAATCTCTTCGATCTTAAGTTTCAATTACATATACGTATATAATTGAAACGTATATAATTACGTATAAATAATTATATCGTATAAATATGCGTATATAATTATTGTGAATGATCCTACACTTTTGATTCAGCAGACAGTTCAATTTTTAATACCTTATAACTATTCTGCTGTGGGCAGGTAAACAGCAGTATGTACAGAAATGAGTTTCGAGATATTTTAAGAAATGTGTGTTGGATTCAATAGTAACAATTGGGAAATGTTGGAATAAGACGTTTTTTTCGAGTTTTTTTTTCATCGGAAATCAAATAGGCAAGCTTGCACAGTAAAGTTAACGTACAATAGGTCACCAAAAAAAAAAAAAAATACAGTTACTGCCTTTGTATTAAACACTGTAAAAACGATTCAGGAA
This sequence comes from Uloborus diversus, assembly GCF_026930045.1. NCBI lineage: Eukaryota > Metazoa > Arthropoda > Arachnida > Araneae > Uloboridae > Uloborus > Uloborus diversus. Next base: position 36,574,619 of record NC_072736.1, read on the forward strand.
CGTTCCTGGAAAATAATGGGCAGCTGATATGTCCATTTTTGCCAGTAACATATCTTTCAAAAGCCAGGAACGTTTGCCGCTAAAATTCAGTATCCTTCCTGAAATTATCCTGGAAGCCTTCTGAAAAATTCAGAAATCTTCCCGTGTAAAGATAGTCATGTCTCTAGAACTATAGAGCAAACTTAAGTGAACTATAGTGAAAAGGCTTGAAACCTTCCTGCTTTATCAAGAAAGTTCCAAAAGCAGTGTTGGAAACAGGGCCAAAGCTAAGAGAGAATTGCAAGCAAGTATCAAGAAACTCGCTTGCAATTCTGGCAAAGCTACGCTGTCCATAGGCTTCTTTGCTCTCTTTGAGAGTTTAATCAGTCTGGACGGGCCTTAATTGAAATGAAGCCGATACACTTTATAAATACGCTCGGTTAATCTTTAAACAGGGAGCTAAAAATATTTTTCACAACAGTGAGAAGTCTGCATTCGTGCGACTTGTAGCGATTCAGGAAACTTCTTGACAGTAATACTTGATTTTTCCAGGAAATGGGTAAAAACCATTTAAAACCCGAAACGTTACACGGAAATACTCAATACCGTTTCGGAATTTTTTTAGTGAACTATTAAAAATGAAGCAATGCGGTTTGTTCATACTTACTCAGAAATGTGGAGGATTTTTGTTTCGTATGAACAAAAATAAAAATAAAAAATAAAAAAAATAATTTGAATTCTGAAATTTTGAATTCAAATTGTGTTTTTCACTATCACGAGTTGCGACAGGGCCCTACTCATTGAGGGCTTTTGTTTCTAGAAACAGCTCCTGCCATCCCAAGTCTACCCCTCCTCCTGGGCGGTTACGTGTATATAGTTGTGCGTGTGTGTATGTGTAGGCTTGTGCGTCTGCGTAGACCTGTGTGTATGCACGTAGGGGTGTGTGTATGTGTGTAAAGGCGTATGTGTGTATGAGCGCGCGTGTGTGTAGGACATGGACGCTCCCGACCAGGAGAAACAGATTCCAGGAGACAGTGCTCGGAGCCGCGCTGGTGGGCGGTGGACGGTGGTGCTGGTGTCCCTGGTCCAAGATGAAAAAGGAACCGCAACATCAAGGACGGTGAAATAAAAGCATTAAGCAATCGTGATTGCTCAAAAAAAAAAAAAACATGTGACCCTCTTCTTTTAATCAACTCTAATTTGAATTCTGAAACTTTGAATTCAAATTATGTTTTTCGCAATCACGAGTTGCGACTCATTAGAGTTATTGTTTCTAGAAATGGCTCCCCCCCAAGCATGTCCCTCCTCCTGGATGGTTACGTGTGTATAGTTGTGTGTGTGTAGGCTTACGTGTGTGCACGTAGGCCTGTGTGTATGTGCATAAAGGCGCGCGGGCGTAGGCGATGGTGTATGAGCATGCGTGTGTAGGACATGGACGCCACCACCCAGCAGAAGTGGATTCCGGGGGGCAGTGCTCAGGACCAGAGCAGCCGTGCCGCCGTCGGTGGGCGGTGGTGCTGCTGGTCCAAGCTGAAAAAGGAACCACAACGTCAAGGACTGTCAAATAAGAACAATAAGCAATCGCGATTGCTCAAAAAAAAAAAAAAAAAAAAAGTAAAATACTGTATTCTTGTTGTTCGGAACGTCGCATAATAAGCATATTACACATTCTGACTCAAATGTATCATTAACGAAAACGTAAGAGAAAAGGAAAATTTTATTCAGGACAAGGAAGGAAAAAATTATATTTGGCGGTTCCTTTTGCGAAGTAAAATGCACCCGTTATCATGACATAAACAAGCAACTAAGGATTGCAATACCGGTACTCGGTATTTTAAAAACGTGATACCGGAATACCGGTACTAATACCGGTAATAGAAATTTAAAAAAAAAAAATCATCGAAAACATTTTGTTTTGTTGACATTTTTCATAATTTTGAGCAAAAATTAGGAAATATGTCGCATATGTGTATTAATTATGAAAACGTATTATGAATAAATGTAAAAGAAAGGAACAAATTTCATAATAAAAAATCAATAATGTAGTAAAAAACATAATGCATCTATTGAATTGTCTCTATACCCGGGGTTCATTTTAGTGCACAAATTTACGGCAACTGAAAAAAACCCCTCTAAATTCATATAGGTCGATGGTTCTGTTAACAATGTGCAATTCACCTTTAATTACTTGGAAGTCCTTCCTCTTCAAATAATTCGGTACCTTGCGTGTTATTTTTGGATTAATTCTTTTGTGTGAGAGTGTGTGTTTCATTTGAATTGTGGGTATTGCTATTATTATTGAGCAATCACGATTGCTTATTGCTTTCATTTGACTGTTTTGATGGGTTATCATTTTATTTTCTCGCCAGCACCTTCTAAGCATCACCGTCGACCGGCTCCTCACGATGCTGCTCCTCTAGCGAAAGACATCTCCAGGTTGCGTCCATATCCTACACTTACACGCATACATACACGCAAGTACAAACAAACACATACATACACCTACACACATACACAAACACGTACACACACAAGCATACATACAGACACCTACACATACACACACCTACACGCAATTACCCACACACTCATGCCTGCACGCAGACACAAACCCATATGCATACACACACATACACATTCTTCCCCCCTACCACTAACACTCATACACACAACTACCCACACACTCATACCTGCACACAGACACAAACACACACGCCTACATACACACACACACACACTCGTGATTGCGAAAAACATAATTTGAATTCCAGATGTGAAAATTCAAATTTATTCTTATTTTTATTATTATTATTTTAATTTATAGCTAGTTACAGCTTCTATTCGAGAGACGATACTTTTCCAATATTAATATCATTTTCAAAGATTTCCTCTTGATCAGGATAGGTTTTTGTTTGCAGTCCGGTTTAAAATTTACGATGATCTTAACTAAATTTGATCTTGATAGTTTCATCTATTCGCTTTCTTTTCCAAAATTATTTAGAATTATAACAATGTAAATATCTGCTCCAATTGATTATGCCTTATCTCTATTTAAATTTTCAAGACAATATATGTTGGTGTTGTTGTTTTTTTGTCCATGATGTGCAAAGAAAAGCACTAGATTACTCCGAAGCTGTCGAAGACAGCCTCGGCGACTTCCACAGCCTTTCTTGAAAACATCAAGTCATTTGGGTCATCCAGGCCGATTTTAAGAAGCCTGGTCTGAATTGCTGGGCAACCGAAGATATGCCGAGGAAACAGTTGAAAGTCAGGGCAGTGTGGGCAGTGAATTGAGTATTTTCTTACTCGGTCACTTGACATTTTCATACCCTTTACATGTTTTGTTCGAAGCCTGGTTATTATCGATTGCGATTACAGTTTAGGGCTAGAACAGAACATTTCAAATTATTGCTGATAAGAGTACGGTTCGCCACAGCATTGGCATCAATTAAAATGAGGTTCGATGATTGGACTCCTTGGCAAGTTTCATCGGCTTTCTCAAGATACTATATAATTTCTAAATATTATCTTGCCAAGTACTATAAAGCTAAATAGCGATGCTTGACAAGAAATCAATACCGGTGGCAACAAATTACCATTTTTTATATTGACAAGAAAAAGGTTTTTTTCAAAATTCAGTACGGTTGAGACAAATATTCATAAAAAATGTATTGCTGCAATAGATGGTAGGAATAAATGATTCATAGGTCAAATATTTTCGAAATTACACTTGAAATTAGATTTCACAAATGTGAAATAAAGTGATCAGGGAAATGGAAAAAGTATAAATGTGGTACACATATTTTTCACACCATCTAGTAACGAAAATATAATTTTGCAATCTTTCCGCTACTCTTTTTACAGGATATTCTATTAGTTTGTGATTTTGAAGCCGAATTTTTATATAAATAGATTGATTTTGGTACTATGGAAAAAGAAATGTACATTATGAAGTAGGTATCGAATAAGTTAAATTGAAAACTCTTTAATTAAAACTATTTATTATTTTCACCGAAAATACCAGTATTTTACCCCAGCAAATACCGGTACTACGAAGTTGCAAAATAGCTCGAAATACCATTATTCGGTATACCGGTATTGCAATCACTACAAGCAACTAATTGGGTTGTTTCCCATTTTTCAAAAGTATTTTTTTTTCTAAAAGAGCACAGTCTACTAACAAGCCAGAAAAGACAACCACGCGCTCCGATCGAAGATGGTTTTTATTACTTGTGACGTCACACGTGATTAAAATCAGACATTAAAAAAATAATTAAAATTAATGTTGGAAAAATAATAGTATTTTCTTAGTCCATGTTATTCTTTTTGCTTATTCTTCCGATTTCAGTGACTAAAAGTAGTACTTTTGACTGAAGAAAATAATAGGGTGGTTCAAAAAATCTTTTTTCCCTAGAACCCAGGACACCTCCTATTTTTTTATACTTACTAACAGTATTATGCTGTAAAGGCATTACCTTCTTATTTAAATTTTAAGAGGGTGATCAATGACCTCTTAACTTAACATTAGCCGTAGCATAGAACCTGTCACAAATTTAGAAACATTTAATTTTCCCAGCTGTTTTCTTTGTAAATAATTATTTTTTTGCAATGTATATGCATATTACTCTTGTACATTATAATATGTAGCATTGTTTTTTCAGTTCAATTTATTTTTCAACCCCTTCCCCATACTTATGATGTTTGGGGCCGAGGGTTGAGCACCCTCCTTCCGTTGAAATAGGAAGCTAAAATTCTTCCAGTACATTACCATCCACAAATCTAAAAATATTGAGGGGTGTCATGTTATCTAGAAGAAACTTTTTTTAACATGTATTTTTGAACCACCCTAGGAAATAACCCCATTATCATAATTCAATGCATAGTTTTTAAAAGCGATTTTGATAACATAGCTGACCCAAGAAAGTACATGTCAAAAAAATCTGGAGCACCATGAAATAACAAGGATTGAAAAAAACTGCTGAATTCTATACATGTATAAGTAGTACTGTTTGACCGCGGATCGTATGTAATTTGGCAATCTGCCAAGTAAAGACTATTCCATCTGAATTAATCTAGCAGGGGAGAAGGGAAAATAAAGATGGGATTTTGATGCACGCGTTTTATAATGTCACTCGTGCCTTATTCATTTATTGCATTCTCTAAAATAAAATGAGGGAAAACAAAAATAGTTACCATGGAAACAACAAAAAGAAAAGAAAATATTTTCATTTCGTTCCGGAACGTAAAAGCAAAATGGTAAGCTCAAAAACTTTGTTGTGAATAAATAAATCAATTACTTTTTGCCGTGAGAATATAGATCAAATATACTTAAGATTAAAAAAATGTTGATGAAAGCAAATTTTCATTTTTACAAAACTAAGGCTAAATAATAGAGAGGCAAAAGAGCAAATCTGTAACAAACCAACTAACATCCCTATAAACTAATAGATAGGTCCATTTCCACCTATAAACCGGATATTAGCCTTTCCATGTAATCGATGGTCAAACAGTAATAAAAATTCTAAAAATGTTAAAAACAACGCCAATAGCCATTACCTTGCTTTTGAAATTCAACTTCCTTGATGGATATGCGTTTCATCCATTCCTCTTCTTAGGAATTTTAATTAATAAATGTATAAATTTCTGCATTTCAGTAAATACAAAACTATCTCTTCACTTTTTATAAAAATATAATTTTAACGTAAAACATAAATTTTATTTTCAGCTAACAACGGACGAGAAAAACAACATTTATTGATTCCACATATTTCAACTGTTCTAACTCATTTATAATGTTGTTGCCATTACAAAAATCAATGCATATTGCAGGCGATAATTAAATTAAATAATGCAAAGAAATATTAACATTGCCGATGATGATAGATAAATATTAAATGAAAAACACAGAAGACGACAAATTTACGGACGGCAGTATCCAATATGACTTTTCATAAGCTTCTATAATTGTTCTCGACTATTCTATTTATTTCCAAACGCCATTTTCCAGGATGATTCTGCTCCGTACCATAAGGCAAAACTAGTAAGTAACAATGTAAAATCCTTATCCTGCCATTAGACTAAAATTGATATGGGGTTAAGTAATTTTTTTTCTCTAAACTCACAAGCAGGTTCAGAAATGTAAAAATGAGCATGGGGTCAGCAGTTTGCCTTGGCTCAGAAACAGCCCCGATCTACGTAAAGAATTATCGGGTTCCTGCTGTTAAATGTTTATTTCATAAGTTTTGCAGAATTTCACATACATTCATCGTTAATCGGTCGACCAAAACTTCTCACATAATCCCATTGTTGCGAAAATGCGAGGGTGATGCATTTTTTTTTACCAGCACTGTATAAGCTACAGGAATGCACACACATCAAAGTTTGACAAAATTAATTTACCAGTCTTCCCCAAAATTTTTAAAAGCAGATGAATACTCGTTTCAAATCCTGAATTGCATTTCGTACATTTCTGAAATTCGATGCGTAAAAGTTATTGTGTTCATAAACATACAACTTCAGACTGAAACATGAACGCAAAAATGATTATGAATGCAGGCACATGCATGTATGATAAATTTTACAAAAGCGTTGCAGAAAGGGATGAATACACTTTTACGTTTGAAATAAATCAGTGTATTCATTCAGACAAGACGTCAATACTTTTTTAAATATTCGTTCTTAACAAACGTTTTGAATGATATTTCTGTAATGTGTAGGGGGGATCACTTTGATGTCAAATTTCATTTTGTGCTCAGTTGAAAGGCTCTAAAAAGAATTCTTCTGCGTTGTTAAAAGCTGTAAAGTACTTCAGTAGAAGTCTCCTAAACTTGTCCCGAAGAAACTTTCTCACTCCAGAAAAGCAGTTTTATATGTAAGATATTGCTCTTGTAGAGGGTATTTTGAGAGTTAGTTTTCGGCACAAATGATCATGTTTATTTGAAGAGTTACAAGTTAAAAGACATCTTGTCCAAATTTGCGATTTTAAGTTGATTTACTTCAATTTGATGTTGAAAACTAAAATCATTTCCAGTTGAAAAGCAGCCCTGCATGATTTTCTAAACATTTCCTAAACGCGAATGACAGCAGGTGGTTAGAGAAACTTAATGAAAATTCAAAAGTCGTAGTAAAAGACAAAGCTGCGGAGTAGGAGTTAAAATGACAGACTCTGACTCCAACTCCAACTCTTGAAGTTTTAGAACTTCATACTCCGAGATTTTATGCAAAATCAATACGATTCCGACTCTTACTCGGTAGCTCAGGCAAAGTTGCAAACAAAATGCTTGACTCCGACTCCTAAAATTTTAAAGACTCCTACTCCTTTATTCCAAAATCAATCCTATTCCGATTCTTCCTCGATAGCCCTGGTAGAAATGCTGACTAAAGGATCACTTCGACTCATTTACCCCAAACACCAGTATACCAGTAAAACACCACGACTCCGAATCCGACTCCGCTGCCTGGTAAAGGCAATTTAAAAATATACAAAAACCATTAGTCATTAAATGTGCAGTAAAATAATTAAATTATTTTGCCCCCCCCCCCAAAAAAAAACGGAGAAAAAGGATTTGCAACTATCTGTTTTGCATGCATAAATGATTTTTTGTATTGCTTGCACGTCTCTTGGAAACATAGTTTAAAAGAATTGCTATTTCAACTAAAAACTCAATTCATTCTCATATTCATAAAATACCAAATTTTCAAAAAAAAAAAAAAAAAACTAAGATGTTTTGAAAAACGTTTTTCTTTTTTTGTGAAAATTATAATAAAAAGCATGTTATACTTGCTATTATTTACTATCGATTACTACACTATATTTTACAAATTTTATTTCTTCACTGCAGTAAAAATTAGTTAGTCATACAACTAAATTTCATACAACAAACATTTAACTGCATTCAAAGCAAAGATCTTCACCATTACTTACTATATTTCAAAAAAGTGAGCGAGAAACAGAATCTCTTTTTCTCAATGAGCTCAAATTTTTCGAGCCAACATTTAGAGTTAGCAGTTTACAGTATAAATTAAGAAATATATGTTCATTAATCAATACACTAGGGTAAAGTCCCTAAGAATGATGATATCTTTTAATATGGCGTAGCAACTGTTTTTGCAAAAATATGTATCCGAATTTTACAGTGAATTTTGTTCACACTGACGCTCACTAAGACTATTCATTGGTGCATGTTTTGACGTTCCTTCAAATTTACTATTGACGAAAAATGAATAAAATGATAGGGCATGGATAAAAAAAGATGTAAAAATGCCAGAAATAAATATTATTTCTTTAAAAAAAGTTTCAGTAATGGAATATTGGAAAAGAACTCTCAGTCATCAAATGAAACCATATAGGTACAGTTTATGAAATCTATTAACCCTCTTGGAGGCAAACCCGATTATTTTCGAGCTGGTCCGTGAAATTTAACATTAAGAGAACGTGATGTTGTTGCCAAGAGGATTAAAGAATAACAACCAAAATACTATTGAAAAGGCTTCGCTGCTCAATGTGAACCAGTAGTTTTTTCTGCTGTTTGAGCAGAAGAGCCCATCCTACAAGTAAAACTTCTTCTTTTTTCTGCTAAGACAGAAGCACTATAATACGTTTAATCGCTTTATTGTACAGTCTCAACGGCATATCATTTTGACTTTCCAGACTATTAAGGGGTCGGAAGAGCAAAAAATAATATGACTGTGGTAAAAAAACTGGAAAACTTTTCCCATTTATCATCTAACTTATGTATAATGTAACAGCTTCCATGAGCGTAAAAAATAATGATGCATTTAAGAATGGAAAAAAGTTGAGCTGTTATTATAAATAGGCTTTTCATATTTTGGTTTTTAGCATTTATTTACATTTACTGCTGTGATTTTTTTATCAATCGAAAAAATTTAATACTTTTATAATTATGTTTTGAGCAATAAGGTATTGCCTGATGTTTGAAGTAGTATATGCAAAGACCATATTATCTTTGGTATAAGATTGCTGCTAGGGTACTTTGCATTAAAATTTGTTTTGAAGTACTTTCCTTAGAAGTTGGTAATGTTTTTTAAATATCTTTTTGAAATTTTGAAAAGTACAATTCAATATGAATTTTTCAGTTTTATTCGATTCTCAGTTATCGGAAACATTTTAAATATATTAATGGAATTTGAATATTAGTTACTTGAACTAATTTTCTGAAACGAAATATCGAAACGAACGTTAATAATAATAATAATAATAATAATAATAATAATGATGAATATAATGATAATAATAACAAATGTAATAATAGTAGTAATAATTAACTCAATAATAATAATAATAATAATAATCTTTATATATTAATAGGCAAGCCGTTTTCTTTCGGTACCGATTTCTCCTCTGTTTGTGAACCGATTAATCTCATTCTTTTTTTGTTCGGTAGCTATTGCCGAGTTTTAGTGTCATCGATAAAAATTTTTGAAATCGAACGCTAAGTAACGGAGATATTAATAAAAAACGCATTTTCGTCCTAAATGGCTCTTTCTACGAGAACGGATGGTCCAATTTTTTCGAATTTGATATGGTTGGAAAGGTCTTTAAAAAACACTACTAACGAAAAAATTGTCAGGGCGCCGAAGGTCCAATAACCTAAATCCACTAGGCAAAAAGTTATAAGCGTTTTTAGTTAGCGAAACTCAAAAATTTTAATTTTATCTCTTTTCCATAGTTGAAACTCATTGTTGGAAGCGTGAAACATTAAGTTTTAATTGGTTTTTTTAAACAGCTCTTTCTACATGAAAAATGCATTTTAGCGCTTCGAGTTTGGTATGGTTGGAAAGCTCGTGCAAAATACTATAAAACACGTTCTACCCGGTTTACCGTTCGAAAATACCAATCCGCTAAAATGGCTAGAAAACGCGCTAGAAGCAATTAAAAGTTAGAGAAAAATTCATTTTTATTTGCTTTTTCACGCGACATAGCGTAAAGAAATTGCCGGATAATATTGTGGTGTTGTCAATTCTCGCTTGAGCATAAAGAAATGAAATACTTGCATTTGTTTTTATTATTGAGGCTTTTTGGGTAACTACGGGCATTTAAAATATTTTCATTTTGATTATGTTTTCGCAATTTTAATATTTAAATAAATCATTTTACGGAGTGGGGAACGGCTTTCAGTTCCAGCTCCCAGTAATACCTGCATTTGCTATCACCACAAAGAGATCTCAAGGTGAAACTTTTGATAAAACTGGAGTATTATTACGACGTCCAGTGCTTTCGCATGGACAATGGGGTTGTTTCCTTCAGCCAAAATTAGTATTTTTTTTTCACTGAAATTGATAGAATAAGCCAAAAAATAATAATAATAACAAGGACTCAGAAAATACTTTTATTTTCCCAACAGTTATTTTTAGTTATTTTTTTTTAAATGTAAGATTTTTCAAACAAGGCGTGCTCTTGATGACGTCACAAATGATGCTCTTTGGCGCATCTTTCTACCACGTTTCCACATTATGATAATCAAGAAGCAAATTAAAATTGCGCTCTTCACTTGCTATCAACCATATCGTTGCCAATACATATGAGTAAAGATACGAATAAAATATTTTGCTCTGTGAATGGCAACATTGAATGGCATTTCATCATCTGTGATGTCATCGTCAGAAGCGTTAACAATGAAAGCGCACCGATTTAAGTAATTTTTTTTTTACATTAAAGTTAAACAAATTATTTAAAAAAAGGTTAGATCCTATGTTTTTAAGCATGCTCTTTCAGAAAAAAAATACTTTTAAAATTTTAGAAACGACCCCATTATATGTTGCCGTGAATAGAGTTCTTTCATTTGTCTGTTGGAAATTTTAACTTAACGGCAAGATCATGCCTACTTTTACAAAGAATATTGTTTGTACAGAAGTTTTACGTATTAAGGGAGTTTTGCAGCATCATTTCATTCAGAACGACTTCTATAATGGGGTTGTTTCCTTCAGTCAAAAGTAGTACTTTTTGTCACTGAAATCGATAGAATAAGCAAAAAATAAATAAATAAGTAAATAAAAAATAATTGGAATTTTGACATCTTGAATTCAAATTTTGTTTTTCGCAATCACGAGTGTGTGTATGTGGGCGTGTGTGTTTGTGTGTGGAGGATTGTGTGTTTGTGTGTAAGGGGTATGTGTATGTGTGTAGGCATGTGTGTGCCGGCATAAGTGTGCGGGTAGTTGTGTGTATGAATGTGTATGTGTAGGTGTCTGTATGTATGCATGTGTGTATGTGTTTGTGTGTATGTGCGTTTGTGTAGGATATGGATGCAACCTGGAGACGATTTTCGCTATAGGAGCAGCATCGTGAGGAGCCGGTCGACGGTGATGGTGCGGAGGGTGCTGGTGGTAAAATAAAATGATAGGAATTCAAAACAGTCAAATGAAAGCAATAAGCAATCGTGATTGCTCAATAATAATAATAATAACATGGACCCAGAAAATACTTTCATTTTCCCAACATTTATTTTTTAATTTGTTTTTTAAAATGTCCGATCTTTCAAACAAGGCGTGGTCTTGATGACGTCACAAATGATGCTCTTTGGCGCATCTTTCTATCGCGTTTCCACGTTATGATAATCAAGAAGCGAATTAAAATTGTAAAATTGTGCTCTACGCTTGCTATCAACCATATCGTTGCCAATACACGTGAGTAAAGATGCGAATTAAATATTTTGCTCTGTGAATGGCAACACTGAATGGCATTTCATCATTTGTGATGTTATCGGCAGAAGCGTAAATAATAAAAGCGCACCGATTTAAATAATTTTTTAAAAATATTAAACTTAAACAATTTATTTAAAAAATGGTTGGATCCTATGTTTTAAGCATGCTCTTTCAGAAAAAAAAATACTTTTAAAATTTTGGAAACGACTCCATTATGAAATTGGCGAACTTTATCCATTTTGGCACCAATGCCAGGGCGAGAAATATTTTTCTTTTGCATTCTTAAACAAGAAGTTCCGTCTAGAACTAGACGAGCCTGCTTTTCCGTATACCCATACTACTTTCTAGTACCTGATCAATATTCTCAAAAATAGCTAAAATCGCAAATTTTTTCAAACATATTTTTTTAAATATTTTAAGCTGATTTCTAGGAATAAAATATTCCTTACTTTTCTTCAAAAAAACGAACAAATAAAATAGCAGCACCTTTTAAACAAAGCAGCTAATACACTTCTTTCCATTAAAAAATTTTTTAACAGCTTTCAAAACGAAAAAATAATAATAAGTTCATTAAAATAAATACATCATATAAAAAAAAATCGTTTCTTTTTCCCCTGTTGCCGAAAATAATTTTTTAAACGAATTAATGCACTTACCAAAATAAAAAAAAAACAATAAAATGTCAACTTAAAGAAATAATTTTCATTGTCAAAAAAAAAAAAAATCGTCTGCGCATATTTTTCGAGTTTATTCACCGAAAACTAAATACCTAAATTAAAACTTTAGCGTGAAAATAAAAACAAATCATATCAACAATAATTATTTCACAGTTAAAACCACAGCAGCGGAGTCGGAGTCGGAGTCAATCTCATTTTGGGATAAAAGAGTCGGAGTCGAATATCCAAGAATCGGTGTCAGTCATTTGTCCTCCGTGTATAAATGTTTGCCAAAGCTACGAAGTCAGAGTCGAAGTCGGGGAGTCGGAGTCCGATTAATTGTCGGGAACAGGAGTCAGAGTCGGTGTCAGGTCCCCCTAAATTCTCGGAGTCGGAGTCGGGAGTAGGTCGTCAAGAGCTATTTCCAACAAAGTTTGTTTGAAGTAAATCCGCCTTCAAGTACGGAATCTACATTGACTTTCAGTTTCCCCGTAGGCGCTAATGTTAAGGGATTTGAACTGTTCAAAATTGAACGGAAAATTGTTCAAATCAAAAAGATATCTTATATACAAGTTTTTTATCAAAAGCTTTTTCCTACAAAGTTTGTTTGAAGCAAATTCGCCTCACAGTTCGGAATTGCTTTGAATTTCCCCGTAGGCGCTAATGTTAAGTTTTTTTGAAGTGTTCAAAATTGAACAAAAAATAGTTCAAATCAAAAAGTGAAATATGGGAATAAGGTGTCCTCGCCGAGATCTTTCGAACAAAAAAAAGTTTGTTCGAATCGGACTATTCATTCAAAAGTTATTGGGGGGGGGGGGGAGGACAGACAGACAGACCGACAGACAGACAGACCGACAGACAGACCGACAGACATTTTTCTCCATCTCAATACCCTACTTTCCAATTTTTAATTTTTCAATATTTATTTAATTATTTTATTTATTTTTGACTTTTTTTTGTTTTTCACGATATTTTTAAGATCCATTAAGCCTTCTTTCATGCTTTTTTCTTCTTTTTCTGACTTTTACTGGGAAAGTAGGCTAAAAAGGAGTACAGAAATGTCTATTTGCATGGAACTGACTACGAATCAAGTCCCCTCTTTAAGGTGGGGTTCATTAAATTGTAACCGTTTGTGACAAGGCGGAGGAAATAAATGACTAGAGGAATATACAATGGGGAGAAAAAGACATCAAGATTTTTTTTTATCAAAACATCTATGAAAAACAGCATGACATGTGGCAAAGGGAAGAGGGTTTATGGTGAAGTGTGAAACTTTGCGACAAAGGGTAGAGGGATCAAAAATTTTGAAAATTGCAATTGTCAGTTTTCCCCTAAACCGTAAACAAATCAAAAACACGATTTTTTAAAAAATAGCACTTTTAATACGACGTCCAGTGTTTCTGAATGGACAATTTTTAATGTAGCAAGTAGGATTCGTTTACTTGACTGTTTGGAACTTAATAATTCTAACGACAGAGGTCAAGGCAACTTACTCAATAATATTAAACTTATTAAAAGAAGCATTGTTCATGCAGAAGTTTTACGTATAGTCTGAGTTTTGCAGGATCATTTCATTCGGGGAGATTTCGATAATTGTTCATTTGGCAGGCGCTCTTCATCTATTGGCGTCAAATTTTTGGCACCAATTGCAGCTCGCGAAATGTTTTTACTTTGCATACGAAAACAAAGAGTAGGGAAATGTATATTTGCATATGGTTGTCAGAAAATAGGGGCTGTCCGCAAATGAAGTCCCGCTTTAAGGTGGGGTTCACAAAATAGTAACAGTTTGTGACAAGGGAGAGGAAAGACATGACAAGAGGGGCATACAATGGGGAGAATGTGACAACAAGCTTTTTTTTTAGTAGGAACGTTTATGGAAAACAGCGTGACATGTGACTAAGGGAAGAGGGAGTATGGTGAAGTGCAAAATTTGTGACAAAAGGGGGAGAGGGTCGAAAGTGTTGAAAGGTGTGACATCAGTTATGCACCGCCCTTAACCATAATCAAATCTCAAAGACGACCTTTTTTTAAAATTGTACTTTTTTGCGAAGTCCAGTGTTTTCGAATGGACAGTTATATGTTGCCACGAGTAGAGTTTGTTCATTTCATACTTGGAAATTTATATTTCTAATGGCGATGTCAAAGCAAATTACTCAATAATAGTAGAAGTTTTATAAGTAATATTGTTCACGCAGAGGTTTTACGTATAAACTGAGTTTTGCTGCTTCATTCCATTCTAAAATTGGATGATTGGCGATTTTTGTCCATTGGCGTGAAATTTTTTGTTTCCAATGCCAGCGCGAAATTTTCTTTCCCTTTGCATACGTAAACAAAGAGTGGGAAAATGTCTATTTGCATAGGATTAGCACAAAGCAACATGGTATCCAAAATAAAATTATTCAAGCCAGGAATTTAACGACCACACCAATTTCTTGATGGGGTTGTTTTCTTCAGTCAAAAGTACAACTTTTAGTCAATGAAATTGATAGAATAAGCAAAAGAAATAACGTGGAACCAGAAAAAACTTTTATTTTCCCGACAGTTAGTTTATATTATTTTTTTTAAAATATTTGATTTTGGAAATAAAGCGTGGTCTTCATGACGTTACAAGTGTTGTACTTTGGCGCGCTACTCCATAGCCGAGCAAAAATTTTAAGCTTTGCTGTCAACCATGTTCCAGGTTATGACCATTTGCGCTGTTCGGTAATGACATCAGTGAATGGCATGTCATCGCTTTTGATGCCATGTGCAGATGTGTCAAAAATAAATTTCAATCTGCTCATCAATTAAAATAATAGTTAAAAAATATTAAATTTTTTCAAATAATTTAAAAAATTGTTAAAACCTTTGTTTTTAAGCACGCTCTTTCAGAAAAAAAAACTTTTAAAATTTCGGAAACGATCCCATTACCGAAATATCCCCTTTCATCCATTTATTTTGAGATTGACAGACAAAAAGCAAAATTGAAATAAATTATTACTGTTTGTTATTTTGTGTACATAAAAAAATTGTATGCTTCCAGATATGCAGTAAACAAGAGTAAAAGTAGAAATAAAAATGTTACAAATAGTTAAATTCATACAAGTTTTCTCAAATATTCATTTATGAATATGGTCGAATTTCGACCACTGGGCGAACACTAGTAATAATAAATATACTGCTAATAATAATTATTATGATGACCATGATGATGATTATTATTATCATATATATATATAATTCTCAAAGGGTTTTCTTGTGAGAACACCGTAACTTCAGTACTACTGTATCAAACTTCATAAGTAAGGCATCATTTTAAGGATATTTTTCACCGCTTTCGGAGAAAAATAAAGAGCCATTCCACATTTTGTTTTCTTTTCATCGATAAAATCGATTTATTCTGCTACTTATCACATATTGCTTTAATGCGAACCTCCTGGCATCGAGATTCATTGACACAATTGGTTTGAATGCCGTACTTATAATGAGAAGGTCACGAGTATTAATCGCACGGCCTAAAGATATCGTTTAGATGATTTATTTTCTTGAGCAGAATTTTGAGCTAGGGGAAACCCGGGCAACGTGAATACCTTAAGCTTTTCTTGATTATTGTCCTTTAGTTATAACTGGGAAAATTGAAACAAATGTTTATAATCAGTCTTCATTTAATGAACTTCCGTAATACAATAACGGTTTTCCTTACTATTAATTAACTATTAGATATAAGGCCAATTTTCAACAATGGCATGAATGTCCACTTTGCCCAACACCCCGGGTAAAGTGTATTCGGTACTAGGGCAAGGCGAACAACAACATTATTTGACACTAGCCGCCTGCGGCGACCAGCTGGTCCGCCTTTTTACGCCAGGGGTGCCGCCTTCGGCGGCTGCTTAAACAATTTAGCGACGACATTAATCAATGTTTTTCTCTATAAATCAGTATTATCATTCGTTTTTTTACGCCAATGTTGCCGCCATCAGCGGCTGCTTAAATTAATTTCGTGGCGGTGTCAATCAATCTATATCTATCTATATCATTAATAATTTGAATAAAATATTTTTTAGATCAGTCTCCAGTTTCGTCGTTTGGAATATTTTTAAAAGAGGGGGAGGGGAGACACAAACGACGTACTCTTCATGCAAATTTTGTCGAATAATAACAAAAAGCACTTCCACTTTTATGTGAAAGCATTGTTTTTTCAAAGTCATGGTGTATGTGGGGGAGGGAGGGGGGCATTGACACCCAATGTGAAAGCAGCCACCTACGACGGCTGTTTGGCTAACTTGTCATTTACCTTTTTACTTCAAGTTTGCCGCCTTCGGCGGTTGTTTAAATAAATTTGGCAGCAGTATTAATCAATCCATCTCTATCTTTTTTTTTGTGCCATTCACATTTTTACGCCAAGATTGCCGTCTTCGGCGGCTATCTACCTTTACAATCTATCTCTACATTTTCTTATCCATCTCTATTTATTTTGACCTCCTCACCCATTTCCTAATAAAAACAAAGAAAACTCAAAAAACCGCTTTTTTTTTCATTTAAGTAGAGCAAAAAAAAAAGCTCAAATTACCCGTAGTGTGTAAAAAGTAGCGTTTGACAAAGATAAAAAAAATCTCGCTGTTTTTATTGAATTAATGCGCACAACTATGAAATGTAACGTAATATAGATACAGCGAAAGGTCCAGCTTGGGGGGGGGGATGGAAAAAGAAATAAATGCAATCCCTAAATAAAACAAAAAAAAAGGAAAGAAAAAAAGCAAGCGCTGCCGAAAAAACACGTGGTCATCACGTCAGAAAATGAAGTAAGCTATATAGTAAAAAAAAAAAGATTAACATTGCTTGCGATTAAGATTCCATCGTAAATATCGAATCGAAACCCAAGTAGTGACGTCACAGGCATAAAAGATTGAAGAAGGCTTTTTTCGACTGATGCGTGAAAGGACATGATGTGTTCAGCATTAAAAATATTGTAAAAAAAAAAAAAACTATTGCGTATTTTTAAGAACTTTTTTCTTCTGAAGAGGGCGAAATGGTTTTACTATTACCAACTTAAATTTCAGAAATAAGGCTTTGATACTTCTCGCAGGATGATATTAGAAAAAAATAAAACCCAGGAGAACATGCAAATTAAAGATTTTTTCAAAAATTCATAAAAAATACAAAAATTGCTCTATCTTCAAAATTTTTTCATTCATCATATTTAAAATTAAACTTCCTACACTACAGCAGGGCTTCGCAACCGGTGTGCCGCGGCACACTGGTGCGCCGAGACAAGGAACCCGGTGTGCCGCAGTATTTTCGTAGTTATATAAAAAGAAAGAGCCTTGAAGCATTTTATTTTAAAGTTACGACCGAATAGCGTTTGTATCGTTCTGTAACTTCTCAATTCACCCTGTCGATCATGTTCAATAAGACATACCCAGCAAGAGGAGAGGCGGGATTTGCTGCCCCACCTCTTTTAAACTTCTAGTGATCCCATTACTTTCAGTTTTTCAAAACAGATTCTAATTTCCACGAAATAAACTAAGTGTACAGTATTTTTTCTTAAATCTTTCGCAAACGGGAGTATCACCCCTCCCCCAGTCATGGATCGTACCCTCCTGCCCAGAATTTTAACCACAGCTTTCTTTAACCATGAAGTTCTCATGGCACAGAACTTACCAGATGAGCTGAAGTCGTGAATTCCATAAATTCTCGCCTTTTTTCAGTATACTTTGTGAAGAATTGGGGCAGATCACCACTCCCTACTTCTTCATATAGAGATTCGGTGGCTTTCATGCGGTAAGGTACTATCAAGAATTTTCGAATAGAGGGACGAGGTACGACAGTTTTTGATTTAAAAAACAAAATGTAGTACGCCAGTGTGTTGCAAGACAAATATTGTTTGGCAAAACTAGCTTACATGGCTGACATTTTTGAACACCTTAACGAACTGAATCAGAAAACGTAAGGACAAGAAGAGAATTTGGGTTACATGTATGGGCAAGCTAAACTGGTTCAAATCAAAAATTCAGCTGTTGAGAGAAGAAGTAGATCGTGGCTCATTGGACATGTTCAAAAGGACCGTCAACATAGTATGTAAAGGAAATGGCATGGAAGAAAAAGCTGCTGAATGTGGTGGCTGAACATTTAGTTACACTTCAGGACAAGTTTGAGTACTATTTCAAGAATATTACCATGGAGCAGTATGACTGAATTCGTGATCCATTCTCTTCATCTGGTGATGCATCAGGCTAAAGACCTTTCTTTGAAGGCAAGAGAAGAATTTATGGACCTCAAGAGCGATCGTACTCTTAAACTTAGGTTGAGCGAGGTGCTTCTGGACGAATTTTGGTTGCTGGTTAAAAATAAGTATCCTACCATCTCTTGTCTTGCTATTGATGTACTGCTAACATTTTCAACTACATATTTTTGCGAACTCAGCTTCTCAATCCTCACACTTATAAAAAAACAGTCAGAGATCATCTCTAAAGAGCCTGATCAAGAACTTCGTGTCCAGCATACAACCGAACATCAAACGGCTTTGCTCCTCAAGGCAGGCTCAAGTGTCTCATTAGTGTCAAACGGAGTTAGGTGCTTGGTTTTAATTTCTTGCTTACTTCTTTCTTGAAACCATTTTTTGATAAATCGTTTAACTGCAGTGTACACTTTAATGATATGTTCGACAGAAATGCTTTGAAACATATCAAGTATAATTTTCTGTAAAGTCTGATATAGGTAGTTTTGTTGTTTATTATCAACTTCAATACATTCCAAATATTTCTACTTTCTAAATAAATTTAAAAACACTACGTTAGTTACAATTTTTATTAAAAAAGTCCCCCCCCCACCCCGTCTTTTTACCAGTGAATGATAAAAACATTTCTATATCACCATTGCGAAATTAAGTTTAGTGTGCCCCGTTGATCTAGAAATTTCTTAAGTGTGCCGCAAAGTAAAAAAGGTTGAGAAGCACTGCACTACAGTACAAAAAATATTTGTGTGGTGCAATTGGTTCGGGGTCTGTGAGGTAAAAAATACAAAAAAGTGCAAAAAAACACATAAAACATTAAATAACTTTTTTTCTAACTAAAATATCAAAAATCGAAGCCCGAAGTGCACTTCTTCGGCAAAAACAGCACCTGTATACCAAATTTCACCTTTCTAGGCCTTGCCGTTTTCCCGGGAAGCGCGCCACACACACACACACAAACATCTTATTTTATTATATGTACTAGCCGCCTTCGGCGACCAGCTGGTCCGCCTTTTTACGCCAGGGTTGCCGCCTTCGGCGGCTGCATAGACAATTGAGCGACGGTATTAATCAATGTTTTTCTCTATATATCAATATTATCACCTGCCTTTTTACGCCAATGTTGCCGCTTTCGGCAGCTGCTTAAATAAGTTTCGTGGCGGTATCAATCGATCTATATCTATATCATTATTAATTTAAATAAAATATTTTCTAGATCTATCTCCAGTTCCGTCGTTTGGAATATTTTTAAGGGAGAAGGAGGGGAGACACAAACTGCTTGCACTCATGCAAATTTTGTCGAAAAATAACAAAAAACACTTCTACTTTTACTTGAAAGCATTGTTTTTTCAAAGTTATGGTGTGTGTGAGGGGGGGGGGCATTGACACCCCTTTGAAGTTCCTTAAATAACGGGCATGTCTCTTTCTTACTCTCCATCTACTATATCGACTTCTGCATTTGTCTATCTATCTATCTATCTATACGATCTATGCGTATCTACCTCTGACAGTAATTAACAATGTTTTCAAATCGCAGCGGCACCCTCCCCCCCCAACCCCCGTCGTTGTTCTTTAAATCACGTAGTCTGTCTATCTCTCACTGTACATCGACCTGTAGATTTATCTTTCTCTAGATCCATGGAAATTTACCTCTGATAGTAATTAACAATCTTTTTTCAAAGAAAAAAAATATTAATTCGAGAACAAAATTAAAAAAAAAAAAAAACATTTTTTGTACACTCAATGTATATTTATCTACTTATTCGATCCATCTCTAAATTTTCTCATCTACCTCTATTTATTTTGATCTAACCTCCAATCTTATTCCCTAGCAAAAAGAAAATCATGCAAAAAAAGCGCGCTTACTTATTTATTAAAATGCACAAAAAATTGATGTCTTTGAGGTATCCGGAGTTTGCCAAAGTATAAAAATCATTGTTTTTATTGAAATTCAAAAAAAAAAAAAAAAGTGACTGGGACCAAAACGTTCCGATGTGGTCCGTCTGATTAACCGAAATCGAATGTTTAGCAAAACATCCCGGGGGGGGGGGGAGAAACAAATGAAATACCTGGAAAGAAAAAAAAAGCGAATGAATCCTTTCGAAAGGAAGAAAAGAAAAAAGCAAGTTACGCACTTCAGTTAGATCACGTGGTTGCGTTACGTCATATTCGCAGCGGTCAGCGGACAGCAGATCTTCGGTGAAGCGATAGCTCATATCTTCGTTCTGCCTTTAAAAAATTGTAAAAAAAAACTTTTGAATATTTTTGAAACTTTTTTTTTTTCTGTAGAGGGCGAAATGTTCTGGCTACTACACAGTAAAATTGTAGAAAAGCGGTTATTATATTTTTCACGGGATGCGTTTAGAAAAAAATTAAACCCAGAAAAAAATGCAAAATAAAGGTTTTTTCAAAAATTCATAAAAAATACAAAAATTGCTCTATTTTCAAAATTTTTTTGTTCATCATATTTAAAATTAAATTGCGGACACTATAGGGCAAAAAATATTTGTCTGGCGCTATTGGTTCGGGGCCTGTGAGGTTAAAAGTACTAAAAAGTGCTAAAAATCACATAAAACATTAAATAACTTTTTTTCTAATTAAAATATCAAAAATCGAAGCCCGAGGTGCACAACTTCAGCAAAAACTACACCTGTATACCAAATTTCATCTTTCTAGGCCTTACCGTTTTCCCGGGATGCGCGCCACAAACACACACACACACACACACACACACACACAAACATCTTATTTTATTATATGTATAGATAGAAGATATAGATGAAAGTAAACATTAAAAATAAAATATTCATCGAAAATTAAAGGAACATTTTAAAAGAACATTTTTGCCAGAATACTAATTATTGCAGTAATTATTATAACAAACAAAGAAATTAAACAAAAAAATGTAACATCCAAAACTATAGGAGCATATTAAAAAAAAAAAAAACATTTTTCTGCTACAATACTAAACATTGCAGTTATCACAAATAAAATCATCACCATTTTCGAATGCTGAACACTCTTCATGACACTACTAGTACAAAATAAGACACTGTATCTAGTTTTCCGTTGACTGATCATCTTCTTCAATGCACATTTCATCACAGAAAGTGCACCTTACATCATCAAATTTCTTTTCATTTATGTTCTTACTATTCTCTTTTGCAATCTTATGTTTTGTTGCAGAGATTTTTGATGTACAGTCTTTTGGTAGTAGTCTTTTTTAGTCTTCTGAGAAGTTTTAGTCGAAATATCATCAAGTGAGTTAATGATGGGCTTACTTGTTTTTTCAAATTTTTGTTTCTGATCTTCCTCTACTGGAGTACTTGTCAGGAGTGTAGATCTTAGTAGCTTTCGTTTACGTGTTGTTATTGTTTCAGCAGGCTGAGGATAGGTCGCAAAACGGAAAGATTATAGTAGTTCTTAGAATATTCAGATTTGGGTGTAGCGGCGGGAACATCATTGCCTTGGACGCCTTTTGTTGTTTCAGACCCCATGGGAGTATAAGGACGGCATTGTCTTGAGATCTTAAAATTGAAGAACTTCCAGGTGGGGATGAAGTTACTTGTCATGATTGGGCAAAGTGAATATGGTATCCACTTTGCCCAATCCGCTTTGTCCTTCAGGTAATTTTTTGAAGTTATCCCAAATTACTAAAAAACCAGAACGTCCAAACTCTTTGTCTACGGATAGTTGAAAGCTACATAATCATGCATCAAATCCTACTCATATCAAAGAATCTGTCACAAATAGTATTAAAGTTATAAACGGAACACTTACCTCTGCAAAATAATATTATTTTCCCAAAAACACTCTTCCCGCTCACTGGCGCCGCGCGACGCGAACTCGTCCCGACGTGTATGCCGCACAAGGAACGGCAACACATGATCTTTGGTATGACGACGCGGCTGCAGACCAACGAACAAATTGGGAGTTATAAGGCAATATTCGCTTTGCCCGGAGTATCCACTTTATCCGGGTTTCCCCCTACAGTTCTGTTGTTGTTAAAATCTGGAAACAGAACAACTTTAACACCGTAAATATAGTACAATAAAATTAAGCCAAAAAATGGCCAAACCCAAACATCCAAAAAAAAAAAAAAAAGGTGAAACCTGTTGCAAATTACTTCTTACCTTTCCAGCAAGAAGGGTTAAAAAGTCACAGCACTTTGCGCGTCGGGTTTTGGAGGGAAAGGGGGGAGACGAAATAATCCTCTATTTAAATAAAAATAATTTCTATTACTTAAAAAAAATTCTGAAACCTCGCAGAAACCACTCTATAATAGTAAAACAATAAACTCTCACGTAAAAAAATTCTAATTAACAGGGGTGCCCGAGGGGGGATGGGAGAGGGGTGTCCATGGAGCAGCTTTGCGTCATTGGAATTTTTAAGGCAGTTTTTTCAAGGGGTATTTCTTTCTTGAGGACTTTTATTCCGGATGGGTACTCCGTCACACTTAAGGTGTGCGCTATCGCTTTGAGGGGGGGGGACCCTGAATTTACATTCTAAAATCAACTATTGCAGTGAAGTTCACGAAAAAATTCCCCTGACTTAAACTTTTCGAAGTACAAAATGCCTCACAATGATATGGTTATGTCAGAATGATAATTAATTCTAAAAGATCTAAGCGAGCTCAGTAACCAAATTACTTGTGACTGGAGTTATTAAACTGTTTAGAGCGCTGGAAAACAAAATTCCTGTGCAGCATAAAAAAAGTCCAAATTGACCAAAGTTTCCCTACTTCTTCTTGATTAACTTACTTCAACTTTTCTACAATCTTTTGCCATCACCGTAAGGGTGAGACAAACCGGAATTGCCAATAGTGAGACGGGCAATGCTTCATTTCTGCACCCTCTAAGTCGGTGGGGGTTCTCATTTGCAAACACCAAGCTACCTCACTTTTACGCAGTTGGTTATGTGAATTATGCTAAATATGCGGACATATACTTGCAACACTTTCTGAAACTTTTGAGTACATTATGCGATAAAAAAAAATGATCACATCAAGCATCAGCTAAAACATGAGCTATCCAACGATCTAAAGCAGTGACAAATTCAGGTGGTCTAGAACCTGTAGTGATTCAACGATAGAACGAGTCTTGATGAGAGCAATGAGCAATACAACAATAGAATGCTAAATATTTACACCTTTTTGTCTCTCAGTTTGGAAATCACAATCCGTTTCTAAAGCCCCAGAAGTTTCTTCCATCTCAAGTTGGTATGGGTATTGCTCGCTGATGATAAGGTGAGTTGCGATGAGACCTTTAACGTTCAGGTAGTAACATCAAATCATATTGAAGGCAAACAATTTTGTGGCATTTCTTTGTAAAGGAGGTGAGCAGTTACGTATTTAGCTTCTGTTACGAGAGTAGTTACTATCTGTAAAGATGTATAAGCCCAAACCATCTTTTACACCGAATGGTATGAACAGTAAAGATGGAATAACAAATTGCTAAAAACTTCTGGTACGAGTTATGCGCTGATCCTCCATCAGTATTCGATGAATCTGGTTTCAGAAGGAAAGACATCCTTTATCGTTAAAGTACAGTTATCTGCAGCAAAAGGTTCATCCAACATCACAGAACGAACAGCTGGTGTCATATATGAGGCAGTGAGAAGCAAAGGGATGTAAGTGGACATTTTCAAGTTTTGAATAAAACGCGTTTAACGATAAGATCCTAGGTAGGCTTTCATTGAATTTCTTTTCTAAATCATGCTTTATAGAAGCAACTACCAGGTCTACTAGTACCATTTCTTGCCCCAAGATAGAGGAGAGGCTCACCAACCATTTGTACTGTTTATCTCCAAATTTTTAATTTTGCCCTTTGCTTCTCACTGCCTCATATGTAATATATGGAAGATACCTGCTTGAACATATTTTTGGTAATGATATGTAAGCTTCAAGGAAATATGCCAGCAATGCAGAGTGTAGGTCACTTGTAAGTATGGGCAAGCTAGTGTCATTTTTGATGGGTGCAAAGAAAGCACCACAGAAATATAATCTGCGTCCTATTACAACAGCCAAGCCTTCTGCTCTAGAAGACTTTCTGCGTCTCAAATCTTGTGCTTGCTCTGAGGGGTTCATTGGATATAGTGAATGTTTGA
This sequence comes from Uloborus diversus, assembly GCF_026930045.1. Classification (NCBI taxonomy): domain Eukaryota; kingdom Metazoa; phylum Arthropoda; class Arachnida; order Araneae; family Uloboridae; genus Uloborus; species Uloborus diversus. The sequence continues at coordinate 36,599,234 of NC_072736.1, forward strand.
AAAGTCTGAAAGGGAACTGAAGTGCTCAATTATATGCACAAACTGTGTTAGACATAGATGCAACAATAACGATTTTGTTGAGGATCTAGATTCCAAAAAACATCTTGATAACGAAGACTTTTTGTTACAAGCTTAGGAGAAATCATTTGAAAGCAAAAAACAGTTCAACGTTATTTTTCTGGCCATTTAATCAAATGTGCACCATCAGGGGTGGGTGGGTGGGGGGGAAGGATAATATTTTAGTATATAATTTCGTTTTGGGACGTGAGCTACTGTTCTTATGGGGTGGACAGTCCTGATTTAATGCATTTTAGATTTGCATGAAATAATAATTCTACTTGAAATAAAAGGGGGGGGGGGTTGAGGATTTATTTTATTTGGCAGAGGGTGGGGGGTGTTGTAGCTTTGAGATGAGGTGCACCATCGCTCTTGGAGGATGGACACACTTGATTTCTAACAATTTTCTTAGCATAAAATGTTTCCATATGAAATGTGTGGAGGGGGGTTCGGGGGTACTGCTTCGCTTTACGGGGATAGAGGGGCTCTGTAGCATTGGTGGGTTATGTCATCCCTCTTGGGGGTCAAACACCTTTAATTTCATGTTTTAAATTTAGTATAACATAATATTCTCACTTTAAATTTACTCTAAAAATTCTGGAAAAATACTCGAAACAGCAATTTTTAGGTGCCCCCCATTCCAAAACCCGACGCACAATGGGGTGGGACTTTTTACCTGTTCTTATTGGTAGGGTAATAAACAATTTGCACCAGGTTTAGCTTTTTTTTTTTTTTTGATGTTTGGGTCCGACCCCTATTTCTACTGTACTAATAGCAGTATAGCTTAATTTTTTTATATGGAATTTCAATTTATTTTGTTATTTGAACACTAGCTGTATCCGCACTGCAATGCCCATGCTAAGAATTTTAAGAACTTCGCTTGAATACATGGAAATCCCCCCTTCTCGCAAATATTTTTCCAAAGAAATAAAAAGCATTAAATTGCATAAACAGTTGCTTTAAAATGTCAAATAATCCACCAACTCCATTGTTCATCGCCTATCTCGCCAAGCAATAAAGCTACCGAAACTCAGCCGGTAGCGAGCGGTGCGAACTCGGAATAATTAGCGATATTTTAAGCTAAAACGTTTAATCAAAAACTCTGGTGTCTCTTTCTTCCTTCTAAAAAAACATTATTAAAAAACATATTATATCTAGAACAAATAGGAAATCCTTTTCCCTGCAGAAAAAATAATTTAACTCAAATACGCAATGCAATTTACATAAAATGATCATTCCGCTTCGCCTAGAAAAATAAAAATGTTTTAAATTAAAATCCGCATTGTATATTCAAAGGGAAATTTCCGCTCTCTGTAGAAAAAAGAATTTAACTAAAAGGCTCAACACAATTTATATGAAACCAGAAGTGATTGAAGTATTTATTTTAATATAAGGATCACACGTGCCAGAATACTTCCTAGTAGGCAGATTTTTTTCCAACTTACTTGACACTTATCATCATACATTTTGGACAATTTGCGTAATATCTTTATAAATTATAGTTTATGCGTTACTCTGATGTATAAGCTATACTACTGTAATGTTTCATTAAAATCCATTCAGTAGTTTTTGCATGAAAAAGTAAAAAACATCCATGCATCCATACATACAAACTTTAGCGTTTATAAAAGTAGTTTTTGCATGAAAAAGTAAAATCGGAAAAAAATATATGTATTTTAACACAGTAAATCACAGTATCATATATATCAATTCTCAAAGGTGCTTTTCTTTTGGAGGGTGGTGTACGCCATAATTTTTTGAGGACTTTATTAAACTTCGAAAGTAAGCTATCATTTAAACATTTTTCCACCGCTCTTGTCAAAAAAAAAAAAAAAAAGGGAAAAGACACCTTTCTTGCCATTATTATTGTTTAAAAAAAAAGTTTTTTTTTTCTTTTTTTTTACGTGATTAACTATTGAAGGAATAAATATAGTTGGAAAAATCAAAACATCCCTTTTCAGATTTTTTTTTGATTTTTTTTAAAACATTGAACAGTTAAAAAAAAATTCAATCGGAGTTTTATATAATTCCTAATCTAACCTTCAGTTTCGCATCGTACAAACTTTTTTGGCCACTTCTGCTGACTATAAACATGTGAAAAACAGGATGTTTTATTTAGATATGTTTAATGGATGCATTTAAAAGTTTCAAAGCTTTTAAATTTAATTATAAGAGACAAATATTAGTAGGTTTCATATTATTCAGAAGATCACGTGAGTTAAACTAACCACGTAAGTAGTTAATGCCTTAATGTCATTTTTCTATTTCAGGTTTTGCCGCCTGTGTTAATGTACAAAATATGAAAGAATTTTATCTTTTATTCCCCAATTAGGAAGAAGAATTCCATTTTCAGCTTAAAAGCTTTTAAACTTTTAAGCCTTTTGAAATGTCGATAATTAAAATTGCATTTAGAATTAGCCTTAAGCTTACATTTCGAGCCTAATTGAAAAAAAAGAGATTAGATCGAAATGGGAAACGGAACACTCGAAACAGTAAGTCATTTTTACAAAACGGAAAATATTTCTTACCAGCTTGCATTCTCATTCATGGTTTTTTAAAAGTTTTTAAAGGTTTTAGTTTTCACAACTCATTAAAGGAAAAAAAAGAGCAATGGATATGTTATTCACTGCATGGCTACTGATAATCAATATTGAAGCTCCTCCTGTACTTAAAAATGTAAATAAGAGTTTATTAAGCATCATTTTTACTTAAAAGTCTTGATGATCATCAAAAAGTTAAATATATACCAAAAAACTCATTTGTAAAAATTCATGAAATTTTCAGCGTACTTGTTAGAATTCCTTACCTGAGAGCATTTCACTGAAAGACGTCTATATGCTGCCTAGAGTAAATGATATGCGAAATACAACCAGTAATTCACTGTTCATGCCTTACGAAGCCTCTATACCAGAGGTTCCCAACCTTTTCCACTTTGCGAACCCCTTCTAAACTCCGAAAGAAGTTGGCGAACCCTTTGAGTGCTAGGTAATAAGTAACAAGCAAAATAATTAAAAAAAAAAATGAAAATGGGATATTTGTGGAACAAAGAGGCACAAAGAAAAAAAAATGGCTGAAAATTTTTTGACACAAGGGTACATTTATCTCTATTAAAGAATGATCTTAATATCTAATTAAAGAATGATCTTTAAAATATCTGTCAGGGAACTGTCTCAGATTAACTAAATGAACTTGTTTCTTCCAGTAAAATGAGAAAGATCTCTAGGTTTAAGTCTTCTTGAAAAAGACTACGAGCCTAGCTGTTTGATAAGGATATACTGCGCACAATAATCGTTTGATTGTTGAAGAATTTTCTTGTAACTATGTTATAAATGCGGAGTAAAATGCTTACATTAAAAAATAATAAAAGCGTCTATTTTTCAATATATGCATTTACTCTAATTGTTGCACAAAAGGTAATTTTTAACGATACAAATATTTTTGAGCTCACTTACTACAAAAGAAATTTTCTACACAAATTTCATAAATTCCATATTTACATGAAGCGCAAATTAAGTTTCATGATTTTTTTACTGCGAAACCTCACGCTGCCAAACTTTCACGCATGAAAAATTGCAAAAATAATTAATTCTTCATACTTCCTGTGGTATTTTTGGGTTGCTAACCATTCTTTCTCTACTTCGACAATATAGCTCGATGTAAATTATAGTCTATAGAGCGTGAAATTTATAGCAACAAACAACAGCGAGATCTCCCTTAAGATTTTTTTTTAAACGAAAAAAACTTTGTTATACTTCTTGTCTTCAGTATTCCTTCAGATACGAAAGCAGACACAGTTGATTTCAATTTCAGGATTGGTTTTCAACTTTAAAAATAGTTTTTTCACTGATGTGACCAACATAAGCCACCGATTAGGCCCGCAAACATGGTGCAACACCACCCAATATGAGGGGGGGGGGGGTAATTTGATGTTATATGCCTTAGTTTTTATCATTGGCAATAGAACGGTAATTTGTAGCTTCTTGCCTTAGCATTCATTCTCCCCTATTTGATGTGGAACGTCGAACTTCTTGCTGACGTTCTAAGACATTTTCAGCTACCAGCGGGAAGATATACTCAGCTTCTATATGAGATTTATTTTATTTGCCTGAAACTCGCTTATTCCAAATATTCCAGACTAATGAGGGCGGAACAAAGGCGAAACTGCATTCTCTGGATGCTGTTTTATCGCTGCTTGAAATTAGCTTGCTAACCCCATAGTTGTTCATTAAAAATATTTGGTTGAGAGCTATGAAGCGTAGGATTTGATTAGTTTGTTTTTATTTTGGTTTGTAGTTGACCCTTATAGACTAGAAGATTTAGTCTCAAACTATGCGTTGTACTAAGTATAAATGATATTTGCATTTATTCTCAATTTTTGTATGTTATTCTTAAACATATGATTAACTGGGATAGCTCATTAGTTTCAAATTCCCAATAATTATTTTCCATTTTGCATATACAGCTGCTAAGTACTTTTAATATTTTTGTTTAATGTTAAGGTACTATTTTATATTTCACTGGAAATTGGCACGATTAAAATTTTTCTAATCGTGAAAAATGGGAAACAATAATAAGAAACAAAAATTTCTAAAGATTCATAATTTTTCATTAGAGATAGAGTTTAAAAAGTTTATTGTATTAGGATACGGAAGAAATATGTATTTGATAGTGGAGTAAAACAAAGTTATATGCTTTTCCCCATCATTAGGGAAAGCAAATATTACCTTTTCGCACAAGCATAAATAACAGACAACTGTTTTCAATCGCAATGTATTAAAAGAAGCCGTTACGTATCCCCCCCCCCCCATTTGAAAAGCAATTACTATGTAAAAACAAACTGCAGAAGAAGAAATCAGTTGAAAAGATAGTTACGTCTAGTAAAACCAGAATATTTACGCAGCGTTAACATTATTTTCGTAAAAGATATTTTCCAGAATACAGCAAATAACCTGGAGCTCTATTGTTTTAATGATTTGTGCTTTTTCATTTTAACTGCTTAAATAATTGCAACGAGAGAATGGGGAAATTTAATGCGTAAAGTAATTTTTTTAAACGACTAAGCATATTTTTCTGAGTAATTTTTGTGGATTATTTATTATCACTTCAAATAAAAGATGGTTTGGTTTTAGAAGAACAAATGTATTGACTTTTTTTTAAAGAAAAAAAACGTAGAAGACGCATTCTTAGGAAAATAATAACACAAATATGCCCATCAAAATCCGCATTTGTTTTCTTAGCAAAATTTCAACTTGTAAATTACATTTCATTTATTTTCAACATCTGAAAAACATTGAGAAACAAGTTAAGAGAAGCTAAATTTAAGCGTAGTCTGATAAAACATTCAAATCTTCATCTAAAAGCGGAAAAACGTTTCCTGCTTGCAACAACGGCATTTAAATTCTCCCTGGAAATAAGTAAAAACTAAGGTTGAAACTGAATTAGGGGGCACAGATAGTTGTTTGAAACAGTAGGATAAATTTAAATTTATAAAAATAAAGCTTTGAAGAGGAACAGAGGAAAGACTAAAATGATTATACGGAATTTTTAAATGTAAATTAAAAAAAATAAATAATTAAAAAGAAAACCATGTTTGTCTTGTTTGGACACGTGCTTTCTAATGTTGATTTTAACATGTTTGGCATAGTGTGGCAAGAACTGAACTGTCGTATTGATGTAGGCTGTGTGATTTCGAGTAAACACAAAGAGTTCTTTGAAGATATGACAAAAAAAAAAAAAAAAAAAAAAAAATCACATCTACGTTAATTTAAATTACTCTTACCGGATTTCTGAAATGTTCAACCAGGACACCGAATACGGCCCCTTCTCCCCCCCACCAGCGTAGCGAGTATTCAAATGGGTACACACCCCTGGTTGGTTTTAGTGTTTTAGAGGGTAGTTCATTCTCAATCATATGAATAAATGGGTACTATTTATGAACTTAAACCATTGGTAATACATAATATATGACGCAAGCAGATACATTTAAACATTATATTTCCTACATGTATATATTAGTTACTTTAGTAAGACGAAAACTCTGAATCAAGAATAAAAGTTTTAACAATATTTCCATGTTCTTTGCATTGGCCAGGACTTTTTAGAAAGTTTTTTTTTTTAAATCTTTTTGTAAAAAATCTTCACATGCCAATCCGATATTAAATTTACAGGTCAATGTACTAACGTCAGTCACATAATCGCTACTTTACAGGAGATAAGAAAAACATTTGTCTGGCGCATACAAATGATAGGACGAGCACGCTTTTTTAACACAGAGGATTTTGTTTTTTGAATTACGGGCTAGATGGGGACTAAAATTATGCATACAATGCAGTAATAAACAGAAAATCGCTAATTTTGGATTTACGTCAGTCTGGCTCTGAGGTACATAAATGACAAAGTGATTATTTTAAATAATCCTTCACACTTAATTATTTTAAAGCTTTTTTGGGCAGCTGTAATTAAATTTATTATTTACCGGGACGCATATGAACAACCTTTATTTTGCTATAGATCACGTACAAATTTGAAGACTGCTTATTGGTTACCAATTAAATACGTCATTCATCTCGTTTATAGCTTGTTTTACATGCTCTAATTATTGTTTCATTTCGAAACAAGATCTTCTAGGTTTTATTCGAAGGAAATTAAGAATTAAAAACATTCAAACGTGAATTCAGAACTTCTGAGGAGGAAGTTTGTTCGTATGCGTTGGATGATTAAAAAAACATGGCTGATGCATTTGTATTGGCTGTCTAATCAGAAGGCCTAAAACTGTTACAAGGTCCCTAGCTAAGTAAAGGTTGTTTATATGCTACTGGGACACCGGGATTTTGCCCAAAAATCCCGGTTAAACCGGGAGATCTGGCGAGCATACTTATTCTTCTCGGCAGTATTCATCTTAATATTTTGCTATAGCACTCTAAAACCCGATGGAACTTATGAACAACTGTGCACTAATGGTATTTCATTTCTGATACGAGTGGTGAGTTTAAGCCTATGAAAATGGTATATGTCACTGTTTATGAAAACGTATCGTTTGATGAAAATGAAATATTGTTACGAAAACTGAATGAAGCTACTAAAACTACTACCAATCGATATAAAATTATTTAACAATTTAAAGTTCAAAATATCAGGAACTTGGAAGTAATCATTGAAGATTTTCAACTAGTAGTGATGAAAACGATTTAAAAAGATGAAACAAAATTTTAGCTTCTGGACGAAAAAAACCTTGCCGTAAGAAAACATTTTTGTTTAATTAACTTGCATGTTAAGTAATGTACTCGAGTAAATGTTTAAACTATTTACTTTTTTACTACGTAAAAGTCTTCCTTTTATTTAATATCCTACTAAAAACACTCTGCTATCATTTTTATTTAGGAATGTTGATATTACCCTTTAAAGGCAAAAAAAAAAAAAAGCGGAAATTTAGGAATTAAAAAGAAATTTCAGTATCTACATCATTCCATACTTTGTGCTTCCGATTTGAAAAAAAAAAAAAATAAATAAATAAAAGACGATCTACAAATTTCAATCAATTTTCAAGTTTCGTGCATAAACAAAAGAACTTTTGCCAGAAATCAATAGATTTTATAGCCACTGGTTAAACAGCTTTATCTTTCTGGAGAAGTCTACCATCCAAAGGGATATAAAAATGAAGCTTCTTCGTGCACAAAAGGCCGAATGATGGGGGAAAAAAAACTTTTTCGTTGTTTATAACTTAAGGAGAGATTCTCCAGCATCTTCAGAAAATTTCTTCTAAAAGTCTTTTGATTGAGGTATTTTAAGATCCATAGTAATATTTTCTTAAAGCACCCCCCCCCCCCCCAAAGTTCTCGGATAGAAAATAGAGTGGAAAACCGTAGTTTTTTACTTTCAGGTTTTCAATGTTCGGTTCTTAGTGGATTATTGTGTCAGTTTTAAAAGAAAATAAACTATATCCCGACATTCATCTATTATGGTGTATTAGAACAAGCTTGACAGGCATAGCAGTGCTATATTTTTGACAATGCTTTTCTTCGTTTAATTGGTGTTCCCTCAGCTTTACTGACACGGAATTTTCTCCCCCCTGTTTTTCTGTTTAAGTCTTGCCTTTTGATCTATTTAGGATAAGGGGAAGAAGTTTTAAATGTCGGAGAAACTGGGGTAAGCAATTTAATTAAGTTAAAGACATAAACAATAAATCGAAGAATATAAATTTTATTTTATTTTTCCAAAGCAGATAAGCAACATTACTTTAGCATAGTACACTGTAAGAAAATTTAGAAACATCACAAATTATTTCCAGGTGATGTTCCAGGTTTTCACTGGTTTCAGCAGTTTTCAGTGAAAATGTAGTGATCTCTGCGAACAGTTTTCTGAATTGCGACAAGTTGCATGAATGCAGGCTTCTCACTGCGGAGAAAAATATTTTTAGCTACCAGTATGAAAATATTTTCCACTTCTTTATTAAGAGTTTCATCTGCAGTACCGTTATCGCTTTCTCAAATTGACTGCGATCCAAAAGAGGATGAAGCGCAGAATCATAAATGCGCTAATCTTAACTCTTCTAAAGTCCTGGTTTCCTAGGAGCGAATCGCCGATCGTCGGCGTCACTCCTCGCCGACGGGAAAATTTGATTCTTCTGCGCATGCGTGCCCGAGCTAAATCTACGTCGTGAATGGCCACGCTGGAATCACTTGACTTTGATTTCATCGACACATCGAGGAGTGACGCAGAAGATCGGCGAGTTCGCTCCTAAGAAAGCAAGTGCTTAAGCGTCATTTGACGTCACTTGAGAAAGCTTTATAAATTCTACTATTTATAACCATTCAGCTTTTCTTAAAAAAATATCATATCACTACTGAAACCGAAAATAATGTAAATTAGTGTTAAAAAAATGAGAAAAACCTCATTTGTGCTACGACGTTGACCATGCCAGAAAAAAATGCACGACTAATGGAAGGTTAAAAAACAAGCTAAGTTTTAACGAATCTCTCTGAAGCAAAGAATTATTATTCAAATAAAAAAACTACAATTGAGTTGGTGACATGGCATATTTTAATTGAATAGAAATTGCCTGTCTTTTTGTTTAATGTAAAGTCCTTGTTAGATTTCAAATTATTTTATAACGAAAATTCTCTACGAGTTCTGAAAATTCAATGCACGAAAATTTAAAAAAAAAAAAAAAAAAAGAAAAAAAGAAAAATAGAACAGAAAAAAGGTGGAAAATATCATAAAGATTATCATTAATATGATAAAATCTTACGATTTACTCATATGATGATTCATTTTGTTGACGTTGTGTATTTCAATGAAGTAAAACGTTCAGCATCCAAAGTGTGAAGATACGACTAGATCTAGAAGTGAAAAACAAAACCAAAGGTTTATGAGAGGTAAATATAATCAAGCAGCCCAAGAAATTCAAAGAAACAGGAATAAATGAAAGTAGAAATTTTCTTCATGTAGTGTATGCAGTACTTATTTTTTCAGCCCTTTGGTAAGAATCTAAAAAGAAAAGTTTTCTTGTGAAGACGCGATGATATTATTACCGGCTTTAGAAAATCGCTACAAATAAAGATCTATAGAAATTGCACAGATACAAAAATATAAACAATTTGACGAAATTGCAAATACAATGTCATTTATATCTGTCACAGAAGATTTGAAACAACTATAAACATTTTTTTTACATAAAATAAGCGAGAAAACCTTTTTATATGAGTAAACAAATAAAAAATTCACTCGTAATCTCTTTCCCCCTTTCTTGATTCGAATTTCAGAAAGCTCGTGGCGCAAATCTTTTTTACATACTTATTTTTTAGATGGTAAACACGTCGAAAAACGGGAAAGTCTGTCCAAAAACACTGTTAGGGAAGAATATATTAAGTAAAGTTGAAGTTAACAAGGAGCCTTCAGTGAAGAATAAATTCAATGGCATGAACTGCTAAGGCTTAGAGCAAATTACATTAAACTAAAATACTTAAAAAATGAAAAAAATAAGAGAATAAAAGTATTATTGTTTCTTGGGTCATTCCACGGTGACGAACGTAGCATTGTAGGAAGCTCTTCGGAAGAGAGTAAAGCAAAAATGTTCTTTTTATAATCCTATAAAAAGTGTGGAAGGGAAAATAAGAAGTTTTGTGAGGAACGTAACAGGCCATTCAACACAGAATTCAAATTAGGCTCAACGAGAAAAAAAAAGCATCTTGAATGCTTTATAGCTAAAATTTATATGTTGTTGTTGAAGATCTTCAAGAAGTAATTATTCTACGCATGGCATCCATCCTGAAAAACCTTTTACGAGATTCGAAAATTAAGACTGTTATCTCTAAAATTATGTATAGCACATTAATATTGATTGAGCTTGAAATTTTGGCCTGCAGGTTGACATTTTCGTGGAATGACCCTCTTACATTAATCAAAACATAATAAACTTAGTAAAAATAAATAAATAAAAACAAACAGAATAACTATGCGAAAAAAAAAATAAATTGGTAAATAAATGTAAAACTTTGCTAGCCATTTCTAGCAAGTGCAAAGTATTTAATTTTTATTCTAACTATTACAAAATATTCATATACTTTTATAGAATAGCTAAAAACTGATAGAGTAACGCTCTTAGTTGCAAAACTTCTCTTGATATGGTCATTTGCGATCTATACAATGTTACGTGTTTCCGACAGAAGGTAAAAAAATATTAGAACAGAGTGAACTAGATTGAAAATAGATGGCTATCTAACAAGTTTCACACTCAACATTAGCATTTAGATAGAAAGTAAAGAGAATTTAAAAAGCATAATAAAAATTCCGATCCAACCTCCACTTCGCCCTTTTCCCGTTTTAAAAGCAGTCTTCTTTCTTAGTTAACTTATTTACTGATGTATTTCTGCGTATGAAAACTAAAGCGAGCTGATGTGTACCTCACATGACTTCCTTATACTCCAATTTAATGTCATTTTCCCATTATTGGCAATTTTAATATGATTCAATAGTTTACTCTCTAAATATCACCAACAGTGGCAAAATTGGAACCAGATTTAAAAAAAAATCTCCAAATTTGTCGCCAAGTTGGCAACAAAACTTGACGACCAAAAGACTGGCGATATATCGCCAAGCGTCCGCCAAATTGTAACACCACTTGAGTTTACATCGATATTAACAATGATTTCCCCCCCAAAAGGGGCAAAAGACCCCATTAGAAACACCCGAATGGAACCAAAAGGGGAGGTGCACAACTAGATCCCACTAGGAGTCTACGTACCAAATTTCAACTTTCTAGGACATATCGTTCTTGAGTTATGCGACATACATACGCACATCCGCACATCCGAAAGTAAGCATATCCAGAAAATGATGCGAATCATAAGATTCGTATTATTTTCATTTTGAGCGAAATATTATTTGGGTTATTGTAAGTGATTCAATATTTATTTGGGTTTTTGTTATTTGGAACGAAAGAACAAGATATATAGAATATATGAAAATAATTACAAAAAAAAATATAACAAATCCTTTTTGGAACATAAAGGATTTTAGTTCCAAAATTGTATTTAGTACAAAATAGACTATACGTTACAAAATAGGCAACGCTTTCTTTCACTGAGTATTGTACAGGCTTGCATCTGTATAAAACTCTCGAGAACTCACGCACTTATAACGCAAACAAGAAGCACAAACAAGCAGCATCAACATAATCTCACGAAGCTAGAATTCCACAGGAGCAAACAAAGCAAGAGAGCCTGTTTGCTGACTGCTTGAAGTTGCTGAGTGACGTTTGCTGACGACCGAAAGCGAAGCTGCATTTGGTACGAGAATAAAACTGGATCATTCTTCTTCTGAAACGTAGCCTCTTAGCTCCTTTTCAGCCTACTTTCCTTTAAAAGTAAAAGCACGAAAGAATGCGTAACGCATCTTAAACATATATCGCTGAAAATAAATAAAAATTCAAACATTATCTCTCTATATATAATAGCGAATGATCAAGTAGCGCTCCTAACGTCATCAACATTGAAACTCGCGTCACGGCATCATAATTTGATAATAATTTTTTGGTAATTATGGAAGTGCAGGGAAATGCCTTATTTTAACGAGGCTGAACTGGATCCGATAACTTAACTGTTTTACTGGTAAGACTGCCATTTTAAGAGAGTGAAAAAATGAAAATGTATTCAACTATTAACGCTATCCACTGGAGTTTAGAGTTCATCCAGTGGAGTAAGGGTTAAAATTTCAGCCATCAAAATATCACTAAACAGGCAATGCCTTCGTTTCCTAAAAATAAAAACAAAAATCTCATTGCATAGTGTAATTTTTATTACTGACATTAATATTTTCCAGTATTAGATAAGGAACAACTTTTTTTATTCTATGTATATCCATGTATTCCCTTTCAGTGAATTTCAAAAATATTCTATTTCAACCGTTTTAAATCTCTTTCGGCTAGTGCGAGAGTTTTAAATTTACAAAATCGTTTACGTGTGAGAAAGCTAATGCGCTGATTCCATTTTAGAATTAAAAGTCCCATTTGCTAATGAAACGGTCTGATCTTGGACGCGTTATAAGAGATTACTTCTAAAATCTATTGAATCAGAATCTGAAACTAAGATTCAAGTTAGCAATTAGGTTCTTTCACACAAGTAATGGGAAAGGCAGAGCATTACGAAATGTCAATGCAAATATTAAAATATTATCTTCTTCAGAAATGTTTTCGGAACTCGCTAAAATATTACATAATTCCCAAACTTATCAGGGTGGAAAATCGAGGTAAGCTTTCCCCCTCAAGTGCGCTAAGAAAGTTTTTGTTTGTTTGTTTTTAAGAGTTAACAAATCTTTAAAATCAATGAGAGAAAAAAAAAAAGAAAACACCGAAAACCCTATAAAATTAAAATATGAACCGCAGATTGAAATTCATTTTTTATGCTTCTGCACATGGCATCAAAAGCGTTGAAATGCATTTACTAATTCCATTAGAGCAAAAAAATTTAGTTTTAATTTTTTTAAACTTTGAGTAAGTATTAAAATCTTTATATTGTGCGATTTAATTTCGGCTGACCTGCTTATTTTCTATAAATTTGGGTATAGTATATATCTTTTTGAAAGTGTAAACTACCCCTAGGGTCCTTGTTTGACTTCCTTTGGTCCAATTCCGTCCATTCCAAGCGAAACAGCACTTTAATTCAATTGGAAGCAAAAAGAAGAGACCTGCGTTCAGCTGAAAGGTCTGTGAAGGATATTTCAATCGATGTACTGGCTTACCAGCTAAAATCTCTTCACAGATCTTAATGTCACTGGACTGATTCACACATTAATTTGCGCTGATTCACGTAGAGAGAAGTGAATCGAACCAACCGGAGCGAGTTTAGGTGATTTTGGGATTAAGTTGGAAGGTGTAAAAAAGATTTCAGTCGCTCAATGGGGTTTTTTCCGAAATTTTAAAAGTATTTTTATTTTTGAACGAACTTGCTTAAAAACATAGGATTTAACAATGTTTTAAATAATTTGACGAAGTTTAATATTTTTTAACAGCTATTTTAATCGGTGCGCAGATTGAAATTCATTTTTTACGCTTCTGCACGTGACATCACAAGTGATGAAATGCCATTCACTGATGCCGTTTTTGCACAGTGCAAATTATCATTATCTGGCAACTCAGTTGACAGGCGAACGCAGAAACTTATCGCGGTAATGGAATAGCGCGTTAAAGTACATTACTTGTGACATCATAAAGACCACGTCTTACTTCCAAAATCGGACATTTAAAAACTTTAAAGAAAAAATAACTATTGGGATAATAAAAGCTTTTTCTGGCTCCATGTTATATTTGTTGCTTATTCTATCAATTTTAGTGACTAAAAGTAGTACTTTTGACTGAATGAAACAACCCCATTGGTTCACCAGCTGAAACCTCTTCACACACCTTACTGTCGCCAAGTGATCTAAAGAGCTAACTCACAAGGGTGAATCTAACTGGACGAAGCGATATTAGGGGCCCTGGAGGGATACTTTTTTGATGCCGTGAACCGATGCAGTAAAGACAGATCTACAGAGTTCGTCGGCAGAGATCAGAAGTTATTCTCACCAATTGTAGTCAACCAATATCACCGTACTGACTTTGCATTTGGCTTCTTATTTTTTGTCAAATGGTATAATTCATTCCATCATTTCCATTTCAACCAAGTTTCATTTCTCGGATGACTCTTCATCCTTTTTCAATTCTTTTCTCGAATCATTTATTTCATAATACAGCTTACATTTTATTGCATTGAAAAAAGGGTTCTTTAAATTCCCGAAATACATGACTTCCATAACTAAAATTTTCTTGCAATTAAAACTCTGTTGTATACTTTTCACGTTTTATTACTTCCGTTTTAAATTTGAAATTTTCCTTTATCACACCACAAAAACTGCATATTCAAAAACTGCTGCAAATTTTGTTTGCTGTTGAATGAAAAGAATATCATGAACTATGTATGTTCTAAGAGCACTGAATATTAATGCATTGATAAACCAATTAATTCGACACATTTATTGTGCTTTTATTTCGTTGAAAACAGAATTGCTCACATGAAGACATAATTAAATTCATATTTTCTTTTCAAGCAGACTTCGATGAATTCAAATTCCGATGGGCGAAATAATACGAATGAATATTAAATTTGCAGAGAAATTCCATTTACTGCTTGATATTATAATATCTTATGTAAAAGCGGAAAAAAGAAGAACACACAAAAGTGACGATTTCAGTCAGCACGATGCCCGTTTAACCTTTCCTTTTAAATATATTCAGTATGCATATCATCTTTTCTCAGCTATAGCAGTCGATTTCAGTTCCACTTTTCCTATTTTCTATTCACCATTTCCCCCAATTTCATTTTCTGACTTATAGTGCTTTTTTTACGTGTCATTCTTATCTTTACAGCCACCAACATCTGTCTTTTACAATAGATAATATTAACTAAGCAACAAGGCTGAAATGTTCTTGGTGAAAACGCAAAAAAGATTATGAGAGAGTTTACTTTGAGAAGATTGCTAATGGGTAGGAAACTCGCCATATTATTAAGAAAATAAAATTGAATACTAATTTCCTTTTTCCGTGACTTGGAGCATGGCCCCACTTAATTCTTATAGGCCGTGACAAGCGCTGAAACTCATGGCAACAAAGAGGGCGCTACAGGGAACCCCTGTTTCTATTAGGTTTCTTTGATTGGTGGATGCAGGGGTTCCGTTCAGCGCCTCTTGCGGTCAAAATGGGCAACGTCCAATCAAAAATAAACAAATTTTGAAACGTTGACATTGAGGGGTAAATGCATGAGCTGCAACGATTTAACACCGAAAAGTCACCCGTTAAGCGCCAGCGCCATCTAGTGTGGCCGTGCTTGAATTTTGTTTTCGTTTCTTTCTGATTGGTAGATAGCGGGTCCAGCAATCGATTGTTCATTTAGTACATGGTGTCGTGTCCCGTTGGGATTTGATCTATTGATGCTTTTAATAACATCTATGTTATGAGTTTCTCATACCAAAGGTGCTTAAATGAAGCAAATTTATGAGTCA
The DNA here is from genome assembly GCF_026930045.1 of Uloborus diversus. Taxonomy (NCBI): domain Eukaryota; kingdom Metazoa; phylum Arthropoda; class Arachnida; order Araneae; family Uloboridae; genus Uloborus; species Uloborus diversus. The sequence continues at coordinate 36,614,822 of NC_072736.1, forward strand.
CGATCAACAAACAATCATAAAATTATCTTGTTTTCTCTATGTTAAAAAAAAAGTAACGGCAAAGAAACTGGAATTCTGTCTGTGGTGAATTTGCATCCAAGAGACCCCATAACACCAACAGCCATGCAATTTGGTACAAAATAACTTTGAGCTCCGGGGGTTTGCACCTGGAATTTTAACTTTAAATCTCGAATTAGTTTTTTTGGTAATTGATTTTTTGAGCTAAAATTACATGTAAATTGCCTTTTGAAGAGATGAAAGATTTCCCATACCCTTTAACATTTTATGTCGTTCGAAAGACATTTTTTTTCAACATCAAATTAAGCTTGTTTCAATCTTCTCAATTAATCAGAACAGCAGATATAAGCATCTCTATTTTAGCGAAAGGTCCCAGGCTCAGCTCAATTTAAGTCCGGAGCTAGGGAGCAAAATATATTACTTGAGATCACGAATTTAAAATCGACTTTTCAAACGTACGGAATGGGGTCGTTTCCAAAATTTTAAAAGTATTTTTTTCTGAAAGAGCATGCTTAAAAACAAAGGATCTGACCATTTTTTAAATAATTTGAGTTTAATATTTTTAAAAAAATACTAAATCGGAGCTCTTTCATTGTTTGCGGCTTCTGTTGATGACATCACAAATGATGAAATGCCGTTCAGTGTTGCCATTCACAGTGCAAAATATTTAATTCGCATCTTTACTCACGTGTATTGGCAACGATATGGTTGATAGCAAGCGTTAGGCGCAATATTTAATTCGCTTCTTGATTGTCATAACGTGGAAACGTGGTAGAAAGATGCGGCAAAGTGCATCATTTGTGACGTCATCAAGACCACGCCTTGTTTGAAAAATCGGACACTTTAAAAAGTAATTTAAAAAAAAAAAACTGTTGGGAAAATGAAAGTATTTTCTGGGTTCATATTATTTTTTTTTGCTCATTCTATCCATTTCAATGACTAAAAGTAGTACTTTTGACTGCAGGAAACCACCCCATTGCCGTTTTGCAACCCTTAGAAGCCCCTTAGCACCTACAGCTGTGCAATCTGTTACAAGTTAGTTTGGAACCCGGGATAGGGCTGCTCTTCAAAGTACTTTTTTTTAAACGTCTCGGCTATGCATAGTTCTATTAAGTTCTTTTTGTATTTAGGTGCACTGCAAAAAATAATTGTTGTTTTTACAGTAATATACTGCTTTTTCCTACAGTTTAATACTGCTGTGCTAAATAACAGAGAAAAACTGTAAAAATATTTTAGATTGCGCAAAACGATGCGCAAAAGGTGTTTCTTTCATACGGGAACAGAAACTAATGAATTCAAGATATTGGCAGCCATGTTTTTTGATGATTCGGATGTGCTGAGGCAAAACTGTTCAACTGTAATTCAAGTTAAAGGTAAGTGCTGGTTATATTATATTCATTCCCTTTTCCTCAAAATATAGTTTTCTTTATCATCGAAAATGTATGTAAAATAACAGTTTATTTTGAAATCGCAATTCGTATCCTAATATTCGTTGATGCTGACTTTGCAATTTCTTATAGTTGCTTAGTTGTAGCGATTGCTTTCTAGCAAAAATCCGAGTAGTTGTTGTGATTCTGAATATTTTATTTCACGTGTGATAGTTTTTAAACATTTTCTGAAACTCAAATTTTATTTAAAAATAAATCAATTCCTTTCTTGATCGTATTTAAAGTTATTAGAACATTAAACTTTGTGTACGATTACATTTTGTGTTATATACTATGTCAGTGCTTAAAATTTAAATTTTTATTTTCTCTAGTGAATTTTTAACATATCGCGATTGACTTCTTTCTTCTGTTTTTTTTTTTTCTTATGTTCAGTTTTAAATTCTTTAACATTTTGCATTTAACCATTTTATTGAAAAACTTAACGTTACAGCATCAGTAGCTTTTATACATAATTCGATGAATAAAATGAAAATAAATAAAATAACAACGTGATAGAGAGACATGCAAACAGTATACAATTTACTGATATTTTTTGCTGAAGAATTTGTCACTGTGGAAATACAATACTCTGATGTCTGAACGACTCAAAATTCTCTGAAATCTGGAGCCAGCTTTCATACTTAACGGTCGAAAGTAAAATAATAATAATTGAAAAAATCATCAATAAAGAACTCAAAAAAAAAAAAAAACTCAAAAAATAAGCATTTTAAAATACAAACACGAAACCCTTGTGTTTTAAAAGTTTTATATTTGCGTCAGCAGGAAATTAAAGTTTTACTTCAGGAAAATTGCACTAGTACCATTGAAACTTGGGAACGTAAAAATAATTTTAGAAACTATATTCAAAGGCACTCGATTGGAGGTCACGGGAAGTCTCTATGACCTCCCCAAAAATGCCATACTGGGAAAATTTTGTCTGGCTATTCGGCAAATTTGGGGATATAATTGTAATGTTGCAATTTTTAAATTCTCGAATGTGCAAATTTCATTAGATATTGTACTTAATTGTGCTTACTTAATGTGTGCATTTACCAGTATTTTATTAATCGGCAAATATTTAAGTTCCATTTGGCAAATTGAGATTATACGCCTTCCCAACATATTTAAGTTCAGGCCATGCCTGGCTATATTTTAAAATTTTCAGCTTTTCATTTCTGATCTGGCAGTGTTTCGTTCTCGTCAAAATTACAGCTTTTAAATTTAAAGTAGAATATTTACATTATTATGCATTGTTTGTCATATTTTATTCGCTTTGAAGGGCATGCTCATTTAGAAAAGTAGATGCTCGAGAAACTACAGTAGAATTTGAAACTCTTACAACCTTGAAACTCATCAGTTTCCTTACATTTTAACTTTTAGAACACTTTGAGTCTTAAATTTTGGCATCAACATGTTCAGGATGAAGACAAAAAGTATATTATAAATAACGAAAAGTGTGATTCTGTACTTCACTGTCTTTCACTGCTTATCAAAAGTAAAAATATGTCAGATTGTTATCCGTGTAAAATGAAAAAATCGGAGAATTTCGTTTAAACCTGTAACGGAGATTCAAGCCAACACCCGGTAAGACCTTTTGCATTTGAATACGATGGGTTCCTTAGCAGTTGAGTTCTTTAAAGCGGGGGGGGGGCGATTATTTTCACAATAATAGACGATTTTTCAAGAAACTCTCCAGTTTATTTCTTTAAGAAGAAAAGTGAGGTTTAAGAACATTTTGTCAGGTTTCAAAAGATAAGAGAGATTTGTGGCAAAGCTCCGATAACGGAAAGGAATTTCTGAACTCCTGGTTTGAAATTTACCTTAGCGACCAAAGCATAATAATCGAAAAAACCAACAAATCCTCTAGTTAACAAAGTAGCGTCATAGAACACTATAAGTCAACATTAATTGAATGGAAACTTTGAAATGAATCGGATTTGCCTCAGCAGTTCTGAGCCGAAGCAGCTATGTACTTCCACTGTTTACGGACTAGAGCGACTTTAAAAGGAAAAACCAAACTTTTTTTTGAGCTTTTTGGGGGAAGAAAGCCATCTATTAAACAAAACCTATTTTGAGCTATTTGGGGTAATAAAGTCATCTATTAAACACTCCCGGAGTTTTTTTGGATGCATTTCGTATATTGGACTTCCAAAACAGAAAATAAACAAATTGGATATGAGAACTCAACAAGGAGTCATGGTAGGATATGCGTTTCATACGAAAGGTTACAGAATTTGGAATCTCAAAAATCGCGAAGTGACAGAAACGCTGAATGTTAAATTCGATGAAAATAAATTCTGGACGACCCCCCCCCCTCAGGAACGAGAAACAGAGGGACACAGTTTTATTTCACTACTGAGTAAATCTGAAGTAGCAGAAGAATATCCTGAAAATCATAAAATAGCATGTTGAGAATTAAATGGGTTAAAGCAAGTCCAAGGCAAAATAAAGAATACAGGGATAAGTATTATTCTATTGACACGACGGTTCTAAACTCCGAATCGTGAAGCCGAGGTTTATTGTTCTGAAAATAACATTGAATATGACACAAAATATTTTAATTTCACTTGTGATGATAATTCAAGAAAAGTATAGGATTTTAATGAAGATAGGGGGGTGGTATAATTCAAGTATGCTAGAAGCTAACATTTCCGAGATTTAAATTTGGCAAAACGGAATGGCTCAAGAAATTCAGGTGATATGAGAAAGAAACGTTTACGTATTGGTTCCACTGAATGAAAGTTTTAGAAAGAAAAAAGGGTACAGATGTTTTTTTTTTTATTTAAAAACAAATGAGCAGAATGAAATAATGCGCTTCAAGACCAGACTGGTAATTTTAAATACCCACCAGGTATGGGGGGGGGGGTACTTTTCGAAAGTGTTTTCTCCAGTAATTTCCTTTCCTTTGATTGAGGCTTTCTTTTCAATTTTTGTGTATAAGCTACATTGAGTCCATTTCCATGTAGATGTTTGCAATGCGGATGTAAAAGAGGAGATTTGGGAGACAACCTGAAAGGTTTGTTCGTCCCTGAAATCTAAATTTTGTCTGTAAATTGAATAAATCATTGTCATTCTGATACAGATTACGCCTCGAATCACGACGACCGGATTTCAATGGGGGGGGGGAGGGGGGCTTGTAGTGTTTTTGGATAGGGTACGAATAATATGGTGGTACATTCAAACAAAAATGCGTACAACTGTCAACGATGGAAGCGGAGTATATTTCAATTAGTGAATAATATAAGGATGTGGGTTAAAGGAATTTTAAATCAATTGGCTACGAAAAGAGTTCAGAATTTTAGATTGTCACAGTACAGATTACTATTAATCAATCTAGTTGCAATCGATTTTTCTAGTTCTGCAATAGAAAATTGCAGAACTAAGCAGATTGATGTGGGGTACTATTTCCTAAGGAATTTGATTGATAAAAATGAATTTGGAATACAATTTGATGAAACTAAAAATAATGTAGCTGATTGTTTTACAAAACCTTTCTCTAGGGAAAACTTACATAAAGCTTGAATTGCAATGACATATTTTTCTAGGGTTTTTTTTTCTTTTTTTTTTTTTTTGAAATGTTTCAATTATTCCATTATGTTTAAGTTATAATTTGTGCATACAAACGGATGGCCTGTAATATATTTCTATTTTTTTTTATTCATGTCTTAAAGTATTTCATTCCAGCCGCCTGAATTTCCTTCATCTAAATTTATTCACTAATGCAGTATTATTTCTATGAGTTTAGTGGTACCAGAATTGAATGGGTGGTCTCATTTTATCAAGATGGCAATTCGTGGTTGTGTTCCGCTTGGAATTTCAAAGAAGCCTCTAGTCTGAACGATGTTGCAATGATTCACTTAGTGACATGAATGCCGGTAATGGAAGTTTATAAGTACCTTTTTCATTTATATTTTTATGTTTTAGGATGTAATTTGTAATCAAAAATGCTTTTAGAGCGTTCTTAGCCACTAAAGCCTATCCTACGGTCTGTGTGCCATATTGGGCCCCTGAAGCTGATTTTTGTGTGCCCGTTGTCAGGTTTTATGTTACAATCAAGAACTATGTATTGGAACAAGATAAACTAAATTTTGTTTTGATTTAAATGTGATGGATCATACAATTCATTTACGTCTGGGTTTTTTAAACTTGTAATTCAATATTGGTTTTTATGGGTAGTTGAAAAATATCATTTCAAGAATCACCGGAATATAGAAATTTCTGTTAGTGCTAAATTAAACGTAATTTATTTCATTATTTATTTATTTTTTTATTTTTATTTTCCAGTAAATTTTGGAGCACTGATTCTTTGTTTTAACATGTTAGTAAAATTGAAGGAACCAAATCAGAATGTTAAGTTCTTTATTATTTATTGTACGTGTGTTTGTAAAAATTTAAAGGAACAAAATTTAAAGTCAACTTTATAATGAGAGCAACAATAAAGATTAGAGTTTAAAGTACGATGTATTACAGCGTATGAAACTTTCTTCGTATATTCAGACTTGTGACACTTATCAAACAAAATTATAGATTATTTTTATTGTAATGTAAATAAAAAGCAGTTATTTTGCAAATGCGAGTATATTTAAATTTACAGTTAAAAGAGGTGCGGTCTTCTGGCAAGCATTTCCAAGAAGGGAAGCATTGTTTACAGCAAGGACGGCGGGCCAAATGTGGACTTACAATTTCTTAATGATTAGAACTGGCAGTATCAGATTTAATCTATTTCTTGACATGTTTGTCGATTTATTCTTTTGTTTAAAACTTTCAACTTTTCTGATCGATTTTCACTTTTTACTGAATTGACTTGAACTAAGCCATCTTGATTTTGGGAATATAGAATTGTTTCTTCCGAGTTTCAGGTAAATTCTGAAAAACTTAAAGATAAATTGTCTAAATCCTATCAAAAGAAGTAGCACTTAAAAAAAAAAGCCGCCGGCGGATTAAATGGGGATATCGATAGCTGTTCAAAACGGGGGGGGGGGGCGTCCACATTTTAAAAGACATAAAATATAAATGAAACATCTTAAATTATGCTTAAATATTAAGACAGATATAAGATAGAATGCTCTTACGGTATTATTTTATTCCAACTCAAATGATTTTTTTATGCAGTTCCTTAGTACTTAGAAAAAAAGCTCCAAAAAATTAAATTTAAACAATATAATAACACAATTGTGGAATAAAATATATGAAACAAAAATATTTTAAAAAATTACAAGTAAAATATTTCATATTAAGTACAGAAATCTAAATTATTTTACATCACACATTGTTTCATATTCAGATTTCTAATAATGGGCAGCTGTCGAAGAAAAAGAATATGAAGCTGGTATCAGTTGAACATAGCTCGAGCTGTTAACAAGTGTTGGAATGGAATATGAGTTAAAGAAAAAGAAAGAAAAAACATCTACGGTTTTCAGTGCTACTATAGCAACTCGGGGAGGGGGGGGGGCTAAAAGAGGCTAGATACAGTATTCATTATTTTAAATGAATACCTCAATATTTCCCAATTGGTTGTCCTAAACGTCGACCTTGCTCCATTTTCTAAAAAAATAATTCTCTACCGCATCCTAATTATTGCTTTGAAGTAAACATATTGCAATCCAATAATCTGGAGCCTATTATAAGAAGAAACTAGTTTCAAGTTTTATTATCCTTAAGATATATATTCTCCCGATCACCAATCACTTCAGTTATCCGATCGAAAAAAATAAATATTACTCTTAATCAACGCTCTCCTATGTATTACAAAATCCTTCAAAACTACCGAAAGTTAGAAGGATTTTTTTGAATTGTATTTCAGAAACCAGTATAAGTCTATTTCTTGACATGGAAGGTAAAATGTAAGATTATGTTCTTTCTTTTTTCTTTTTTGAGTTCTTATGTAAAGTATTCAGATTAGGTCTATTTCAATTAGACACTAATAAACCACCGTTTCAATTGCGTAGTTTCCAAATTGCTGCACAGCAGTTTTTTTTTTTCTCCTTAAAACAACATATTTCGCCCTTACTGGTTCCTGAAATAAACGATTCAATTACAATTTAGGTATATGTTAAGCGGTTTCAAAATAAAAGCAACTCCCAAGGCAATCTTAATTTCAGATCATTCAGAATCATAATTTTAATTATTTTAGGGCGTATTTTTATACCTACGTAATTTGATTTTTCCATGAATGTTTTTTGGTGTCCACAAGTTTTATGAGATTCTAACAATTTTTATTTTGACAGATGCTTTCATGATATAAGGCCTAGTGATGGCACCTAAGTCGACAAAGATGTCACAAAGAAGAATCAAGTTTGTAATGGAAAAATATTGGCCTTGAAAAAATTAGCATTCGGTTTCAAATGAATTTCTGCAATTTCACTGTAAAAACTACTAATCGATATTTATAGGTGATGTATACGAAATAAAATAATTTGGCAATTTTTAATGGTGTGAATGTTTTATTTTTTCTCATGAAAACAGTATAACATAACATAAAGTTGTATAATTTTTGGAGCAGTAAAACCAATTTTTTACTTTAATACTAGTACTCATAAACCTGCAGATTTTATTATACCGAGTGAAAAATTGTTTCTGTTTAGTAGCTCTGGAATTTTAAACCGTCACATATTTATAGTTTTCATCTATGTAAACTTTAAAAGGTTAATAGGATAAAGTATTATTTAATCTATAATAATCAGTTTAGAATAAAAACCATTCTGTGCAGTCTAAATGCTGTATACTGCACATATGGTGTGAAATAAAATTAGTTTGTTACTAGTATTTCTCAAATAAAGTAGATCCAAATGCAACTTATAACATTAAAAAAAGAAGAAAACCATGAAAATATTCTGTTTTACCATAAAAGAAAAATAAATGCATATAATTGCATGCATCAAGTTAAAATAAACTTAAGGTTTAATGGATTGCATATTGCAAAACATTTCTCACGTTATGCTGCACATTTTAGCATTACAATAATGCTGGAAGTGAAAAAAGTACTTTTAGTGAAGATATGATGTAGTATTTTCAGTTATATATAAAAAACCTTTCTCATTTTTACTACCTCCATGGATCAAAAAGTTTTGTATTATGAAAAAGCTATAACTGTTCTTAAAATAAAGCTTCAGACCATATTTTGCAATTTCCTTCAATTTGAAAACTTTTAAGTCTGCAATAGAGCTAAAAGTTTTTTGTAGAAATGAAAATGCACCACTTTTTCTTTAACATCTGTTTATAAAATATTGAGATGGGGCATTGATTTATTTTGTGTACAAGGAAATTAATATCAATAAAACATATATTTAGCAGCAGTTAACTATTTCTATGGAAAAGTGTTTTATATTTCTTTATTTGTCGCTTTTCATAGCCTAAAACATTATTTTTGTTGTTGAAAAACTTAAGAAAAGGAACAGATTTCGTATGTAGGCTGATTTATACAACGTACATACTGACTCAATTGCTTTACTTTTCGATATTGTTCTTCAGCTGTAAAAGCAGTGATTTCGGCTATGAAAAGAAACGATACGGTGAAAAAACCCTTTTGCATAAGAATTGATAACTTCATTTTATGGTTTACTGCTGTTAATTTTACTGTACAAATCATTTATAAAACCGTATACTACTGCTGCTTTTATGGTACAATTCAGTTGATTCCGCAGCATAATACTGCGAACTTTACAGTTTGATACTGTTGATTTTGCAGGGCAATTCCGTTACAAAACAGTATATAACTGTTAATTTTACATATTATCTCTGTTAAATTTACAGGTCAAGTCATTCCTAAAACAGTATATTACTGCTGGTTTTACAGTTTGATACTGTAAGTTTTACAGGACAGTTTTATTAAAAAGCAGTATATTACTGCTAATTTTACTGTTTGATACTGTAAGTTTTACAGGGCAGTTTTATTAAAAAGCAGTATGTTACTGCTAATTTTACAGTTTGATACTGTAAGTTTTGCAGGGCAGTTCTATTAAAAAGCAGTATATTACTGCTAATTTTACAGTTTATCGCTGTAAATTTCACAGTAAAAGTCTGCTATAAAACAGTATATTACTGCAAATTTTACAGTTTAGAATTGTAATTTTTGCAGTTTTTCTTTGGAATGCGAGCTGCCAGTATTTTACTGTAAAAACAACAGCTTTTTTTTTGCAGTGTGGGAACCGGATTATGTTCTAATTATGAACTGCTTTACTTAAATTATATATTCTACGGGTGGGAAAGGATGATTTTCATTTGGTTCGGGACTCGTAACGCGTTTTGTAATCTGATTATTTAACAGAATATTTAAATCTTTGCGAATCAAATAAGATTACGAAGCAATCTTTGGAGGTTCGTGAGTGTCAGTGAGCAGGCGGCCGACCTACTGGTTTGATAAAAAGAAAACTTAATTTATACTTTTTTAGTATTGTTAAATTTTTTATAGCATCTTCACCTCCACTGAAAAAGGTATAGAGCATTATCTTTCATTTTTCGTTAACATTCTATTTAAAAAAGAAGAAGAAGAAGAAGAAAAGGGTTTTTCTTTGGAGGAGCGTAGTACTCTGACAGACTCTTTATATTATATTTAACACATGATATGTTTTTCAGTTCTTAACTTAACTTCTTTTTACGAAGTAATAGACACATTGTAATTATAAAAATTAAAGAAAAAAAAACAATCAAATTTTGGTTTAATTTTAATTTCACTTACCGACGAATGAATTTAAAGTAGTTTTTCTGCGCGTTGCAAGTGCATACAAACGTACAGCTAGCTGGATAATCCATTTTGACCTTCATGAGTTAATTATCACGAGTTTTATCGTGTCATTTGCATGTACGTACGTATTTGTGTATGTGTGAACCTCGCATAATTCAAAAGTGCATGCCGTAGAAGATTAAACTTCCGTTTGTGAGGGATCTATTTGAACACCTCCTCTTTCGGCTTACCGTCGGATGTTCATATAGGGATATTTACACGTATTTTATGAAAAATCAATGCTTTTTCAATGCAGACTAAAGTAATGTAAAGCATCGCTTGATGGATGGGTAAGAATATTTCAGAACAGATAATTTGTATTGCAATGTGCGATGTAATTTGTTGTGCGCCTATGTTGTATGGTTATGCGGTGTGTAATTATCCCTAGGGTATTCGTTTGACTTTGAATGTCCTTGGCAAAATTAAAATACCTGGTGCAGTTTCGCATCGAAGAGAGCCGCCTAAGTGCTTCCATCTGCTGGGAACTGGGCATCAAAATCATGTGTGCCATTGATATATGTGCCTTATAGGTGCACATGAAAGACTGGATGCCATATTACGGAATCGCACTAGGTCGGCAAAGGGCCAAATCTCCTTACGCAACTGCATTAGAAAGAAGTAGAAAGAAATAATCTTTCTGCATGGATAATTTAATTTTTGACGATTACTTTATGTATCACAAGTATAACTGAAAATATGTCTCTTTATATTTAGTATGATTAAAAAATATTATAACGTAGACAAAAATTTAGGCAAACGTTTTTATGAACACGAGGTAATCAAATATAGATTTTAGACATTCTAAAATTGTCAAATGATGAATGTCTCAAAACCTGGTTGTAAATCTAGATTGCAAAAACTTTGATAGTTTTCTTAGTCATGGCAATGAAGTATAAAGTCACAACTGAGAAAATTAAAACGCTTTAAAGTTATAATGAGCATTTCCATCAACACTTAAATCTATTCATAATAACGAAAAGTTAAACTTATTATTTACAAATATTTTCCCTGATGCACATCATTAAACTAGTACTCAGATTATATCAGCGAGTACATTTGTCAGAATACTATCACATACTATCGCAATTCGTTACGAAGAAGTTTCGTCTGAATTCAGCACTCCAAAAACAGTCATATATTTAGTAACAAAATTAAAAAATATAAATATATAAAAAATAAATAAATAATAAATAAATAAATAAATAAATAAAAAATAGAATAAAGAAAAACAAAAGTAAAAACAACATAAATAAATAAAAAATAAATGAATAAAAAACAAAAGTAAAAAAAGAATGAATAAATAAAAAAATAAAAATGCTGAAAATAAATGAAAAAAAAAAGTAAAAAAAAAAGATAAATGTGTTAACTAACTTTATTGTTTGTTAAATGTAGTTTTGATGCTGCCGCGATTGAGGATAAACAACACCCGTTTTTGCTACAATGTTAAACTTTAAGAGGAATCAAGCGTTATTATTCCCCTCGGGAAAAACAATTTGAAAGCCACGTGGAATCTAACAATTTCTATGGGATTAGCTAGCACTCGAAACTAATCGCAAATGAAAGCTTCAAAAATTTTTTTAAGTTGTGAAGGAAAGGAAAGTACCGATAACAAAGCTATACAATTTATTTGTCATGGGGTTACTTTGAAAGCCTGGAAAATTTTAAAGAATAACTCTGGAGTAAAATCCTAATCTCATATCAACTTTCTAAAACCTATATCTATTTGTTGCCATGGTAATATTTCGACCTAGTGGCAACAATGTCTAAAAAGTAATTTTTCAGCTCAGCGCTTTATTTAATCTTGGAAGGAAGCTTTCATGTGCTTATGTGTTTCCGTTCCGGTTTAAGTATTCTGTGAAAGTATACTTACTTCCTAGTATATTAGTTTACGTTCCAGTTCGCTTAATATTTTTGGCAGTCTTGAAATTTACTTGTTGATTCAAAACTAACGAGAATTGAGAAATATTTTTGTATTAACTTCGTTAAAATATGGTAGTACTGTTAGAGAAACTGTAAATTCACTGAAATCTCTGCTAAGATATATTTTAAATTGAACGTTTTGAAAATTGTTACACACGCTTTAGAGGTTATATACATATACGCATTCATTTTACTCCAGGCTCAACAGTATGTACACAATTAAACTTTTCATTTTATTTCCAGAACCAGTAAAGATGTCAGACGTTAAGTTTAAAAATTTTTTTATCAACACATCGCGTGCATTTATGTATTCTGTTCCCATCTTATGCATTTTGAAATGAAACATTTTACCAAAGGTTTTATAAACATGTCGTACGTATTAACTATTGCGTTTATCTTATTTCTTTTTCTTATTTCTTTAATCTTTAAAAACCTAACCAGAATTTTGTAGTGCTAAATTAAAGAAAAAATGCCAATTCTTGAAATATTTTCATTAATTAACCGGTCTGCGAACTAAAAAAAGGTTGAGAAACGCTATTTCCGATGTCAATTTCACAATTTGGTTTTGCTGAAATAAATTTTGAAATTTGGCCTTTTACTTCAATGTTTACGTTTCCCACATCACTACGTCCTACGTTGTAAGTTTTTCACCGGTTAAGAGCTTTATGGGGTGACACACAAAACCGATTTATGAAAATTGCGGATATTTCAACTGCGCAGATTTGGATTCATAATTTTCTCATAAAATTTTTCTTGCATTCTATATTTCAAAAATGCCGTTTTAAATATCAAGTTCATACTCTTGCTTAGATTTTTTTAAAATTTATTTCATTGTACTAAATATTTATTTGAATAAATCATATGCTTTTCCGATAAAATTAGAATTTTTTGAAGCATACTTTTAAAAAAAACTTTCTTTAGTCTTTCAAAAAGGTTAGTTATGTGCATGAGGTGAGAAAGGGGATCAAACCGGCGGCAAAACGTCGTCCTTTTAAAGTAAAAACTTGTATTTAGCTAGATTTCAACTACCAGCCAATGTTTAAAAATTTTTAACTGAGATTGTGTGCCTTTTCTACATTATCATTCACTAATAAATTATAAACGAATGCACAGAACGAATTCCTTTTAAGATATAGGTTATTAATTCTACAGGAGTTATTAATAGGTATAGTTAGATTTTCACGATTTCGTTTCATCTATTATGTCCATTGCTTGTTTTTGACATTAGTTTTAGAACTTCTTTAGATTTTTTTAAAAATCGAATTATAACATATTGTTACAAATTCTGTAAATAGTAATTATTGTAGGAACGTAACCTGTAAATAGTTTCCCGTACTGAATATACAACCCCTTTTTCATATGGCTAAAATATACGACCCCTATTCACTTTTTGTTCATTGATAAAATTTGATAACGGTCAACGCATTTCGAGAAGCGTGTGGAATATTTGAGAAAATTCTTTTCGGTGTATTTAAGCCGTTAGCGATGGATAAACAGGGGAGTTTCGATTGAGATTTCGAACTGAGTGCATTTTTGCTCTGTTTATTGCGAGGCATTTCGCTGTGTTGTTTTCGTATTTGGAAGTAAATACGTGTGTAAACGTTGAGTTTACGGTGTTGTGTGATAATTGCTTAATTGCTGATGAATAATTTAGCAGTTGTTGAAGATCTTTCCTGTACATAGTGTAAATAAATTTCCTGTGTTTTTATCAAGAACTGTGTCTTCATTTCAAGAAAGTGGAAGTCGCACCGAATCCGTTACAATTGGCGCCCAACGTGGGGCTTCTTCTGGACTTTCTTGGAGTAAGTGTGACTTTGGACATTTTTTCATAAAGACTGTTTGAATTTATAGACTTTGTTTTTATGGTGATTACTCGCGCAATGGATGACCAATTAAAACAACTTCTGGAAGCAATTAATGCTGCGAAAAGTGACTTGGCTGAAAGTTTGGCGGCTAATCAAGAGCAATTAAAAAATGATATGGCGGCTAATCAAGAACAATTAAAAAATGATATGGCGGCTAATCAAGAACGATTAAAAAATGATATGGCGGCTAATCAAGACAATTAAAAAGTGATTTGACTGCAAGTTTTACTGCAAATCAAGAACAATTAAAAAATGACATTGCGGCTAATCAAGAACAATTGAAAAGTGATTTAATGGTACTGAAAAATGATTTAGCTTCTAACCAAGAGGAAATTAAAAACGACCTTACTTCGGTAAAGACTGTGATGGAAAACAAATTTAATGAGATAGAGCATCGAGTTGATGCTTTTGATGAAAAGTTTGAAACAGTAGAAAACCGTATCGCAACAGTTGAAAATCATGTGGATGAGAAAATTAAAAACATGGAAAGGAGATTGGCGATCGCGGAAAGCAGCTCTGTACAGTTTGGCGCTCCCACATCGGTTGCTCGACCGTCCATTAAACTTGCCACATTTGATGGGAAAACTTCGTGGCAGGTTTACAAAACTCAATTCATGATAGTGGCGGAAGCGAACGGATGGGACTCTGCTACCAAGGCCTGTCATCTTGCAGCATCCCTGAGAGGTGACGCAGCGGACATTCTTCAGACCCTTCCGGACAGCCAGTGCCTGGATTTCGCCGCCCTCACATCTGCGTTGGAGCTTCGCTTCGGTGAGAAGTGCCAGAAAGACTTCAGCCGACTCCAGTTGAAGTCCCGTTTCCAGAAAACCGGGGAAACCCTGCAAGAGCTAGCGGCGGACGTCGAGAGACTGTCTCATCTTGCTTTTTGCGACTGTCCTGCGGATGTTCGAGACAACCTGGCACTCAACTACTACATCGACGGGGTTCGAGATCCGGAAATCCAGAAAGCTCTACGGATGGCGGATGTCAAGGACCTGAGTTCGGCTGTTGTGTATGCGATGAAGTTGGAGGCCGCCCAGCAAGCAACCCGCAAGGATCGCCATTCAATCCGCGGCGTGAAAACTGATGAGCCTGATCCGGTTTCGTCACGCTTTGCTGAACTGGAAAAGCAAATAAAAGAAATTGCAGGAATCCTCAAAAGGACTTCGGCTCCCAAGTACCAAAATGGACAATCACTTAAGTGCTGGAAATGTGGCGGCGAGGGTCACTTACGAAGAAACTGTGAAGCTCGCCAAGAAACCAGAGGGAAGAGCACCTCTCCCTCGCAGGTCCAGGAAAACTAAGCCATGGCAATCTCGCGGGGCGGAGGTCGCCAAATTGGAATGAGCCCCATCTTAAAGTTTTCCAGATTTCATCGACGAGTGGCGGCAGTAATGGACTGTTTGTTTACGCATACGTAAACGGGTTTCCCTGCGAACTGATTATTGACACTGGAGCCAATGTTACAATCATTAGAACAGATGTGGCTCGTCAATTTGGACTCAACATTCTATGGACGCCGCCCTGCGTTACCCTCCAAACTGTGACAGGTGACAAGATCGAGATTGAAGGTAAAGTAAACTTAGAAATTGTGTTTGGAAATGCCACTTACCACCATACGGCATTCGTTGCTGCTATCACGGACCCCTTCATTCTCGGATTGGACTTTTTGAAGAAATATGACTTCACTCTCGACTTCAAGACTAACGAGCTGCACTCGATGAGAGAAGACATAGCCGTTTTCCCTGCAGAAAGTGATGTAAAATCCGCTCATCAAATAATAGCCCAGACAGATTTATCGATTCCCTCAAGGTCAGAATCATTAATACCTGGCTCCATTGAAGAAAGCAATAGTTTTCGATTTGGACTCATTGAATACCCCAACTTAAGCAATAGCCCAAAAGGAGTGCTGGTAGCATCTACGCTGGTGGACCTTTCTAAAGATGTAATTCCTGTGCGAGTCGTCAACGTGAGTGAAAGGCCAAGGAATATCCGGAAAGGTGAAGTGCTGGCAACTTGTACTCCAGTAAACTGCATCATTAGAAGAATCAATTCCCACGAGACTGTGTCTTCCGAGTCCTTGACATCGAAGTTAATTGGGAGTGCGCCGTTATCGAAAGATCAAAGAACTGCTGCGGAACAATTGGTGGATGACTTCAAGCATCTGTTTTCATCTACACCGGAGGATGTTGGCCGTACGAATTTAACGCAGCATAGGATTTACACTGGAGAACACCCCCCTATTAAACAGCATCCAAGACGACTACCGTTCGCCAAGAAGGAAGAGGTTGAAACCCTCCTGAAAGAGATGAAGGAGAATGATGTCATCGAACCTTCATCCAGTCCTTGGGCCTCTCCCATCGTCTTGGTCCGAAAGAAAGATGGCTCCACCAGATTTTGTGTCGATTACCGACGGCTGAATGAAATCACCAAGAAAGACAGCTACCCTCTTCCACGGATAGACGACACCTTGGACACTCTTTCCGGACACAAGTGGTTTTCGACCCTGGACTTGAAGAGCGGCTACTGGCAGGTTGAAATACACCCTGACGACCGAGAGAAGACAGCGTTTACAACTGGACAAGGCTTATGGCAGTTTAAAGTGATGCCCTTCGGCCTCTGCAATGCACCAGCTACTTTCGAGCGTCTTATGGAGACAGTGTTAAGAGGACTCTCTTACGAATCCTGTCTGGTCTACTTAGACGATATCATCATCGTGGGACGCAGCTTCGAAGAACATCTGGCAAATCTTAGGAAGGTGCTGCAAAAGCTTAAGGAAGCCAATCTGAAGTTAAGCCCGTCCAAATGTAATTTGTTCCGCCGGGAAGTGAACTACCTTGGTCACATCATCTCTTCTGAGGGTGTACAAACCGATCCAGAGAAGGTATCTGCGGTCAGGAGTTGGAGTCGTCCCGAAAACATCCATCAGTTGCGAAGTTTCCTGGGGCTCTGCACGTACTACAGGAAGTTTGTGAAGGGTTTTTCCAACATTGCACGACCTTTGCATAAGCTGACGGAGAGCAAGCAAAAGTTTGAATGGTCCAAAGAATGCGAAGATGCATTTCTACGACTGAAGGAGGCTTTAACATCAACGCCTATCCTCGCCTATCCTCAGCCTGAAAAATCCTTCATCCTGGACACTGATGCGAGCAACGAGGGAATTGGAGCTGTTTTATCCCAAGAAATTGACGGAAATGAACATGTCATCGCTTACTGGAGCAAATGCTTATCAAAGTCGGAGCGAAATTACTGCGTCACCAGAAAGGAGTTACTGGCCATAGTGAAAGCTGTAGAACACTTCCATCATTACCTCTACGGCCGAAAATTTCTGCTTCGGACAGATCATGCCTCGTTAACTTGGCTTTTGAACTTCAAGAATCCAGAAGGCCAGATAGCCAGATGGATACAGCGGCTCCAGGAATATGACATGGAGATCAAGCATCGAAAAGGGTTATCTCACGGTAATGCTGACGCTTTATCAAGGAGACCCTGTCCTGAGAACTGCCACTATTGTTCCCGAATCGAGAAACAGTATGGAACGACTAGCCCTACCGCCTATCAGGTGACAGTGACTCCAACATCATCAGAACCTGATCCATGGAGTGATGACCAAGTCCGAAAAGATCAACTTGAAGACCCCGACATAAAACCAATTTTAGAGTTCATGGAAAGTGACAGTCGACGCCCTAGCTGGCAGGACGTTTCCATCTTCAGTAGTGCAACAAAAAGATACTGGGCTTTATGGAACTCACTCCATTTACGGAACGGCGTGCTACACCGGAAATGGGAACCTGACGACGGCAAGACATCTAGGTGGCAGTTACTACTTCCCCGATCAAGGATTTCAGATGTTCTGAAAGAAATACATAGTAGTGCGACTGGAGGACATTTTGGTGTCTTGAAAACCCTCAATAAAGTTCGGGAGCGCTTCTTCTGGAGCAAGGCGAAGGATGACGTGGAGAAGTGGTGCCATTCTTGTGACGCCTGTGCTGCTCGTAAAGGACCGAAGAAGAGAAGCAGAGGGAAGCTACATCTGTACAACGTTGGAGCTCCTTTCGAACGAATTGGGATCGACATCCTGGGTCCTCTACCAAGGACTGCTGATGGGAACAAATACATTCTTGTTTCCATCGACTACTTCACCAAATGGCCGGAAGCATATCCCATTCCAGATCAAGAAGCTACCACCGTAGCAGAGACTCTAGTCCAACACTGGATCTCGAGATATGGAACACCTTTGCAGATTCATTCCGATCAAGGGAGGAATTTCATCTCTGCTGTGTTTAAGGGCCTATGTCAAATTTTCGGAATTGAGAAAACTAGGACAACACCACTACACCCACAATCGGACGGCATGGTGGAGAGATTTAACCGCACAATCCTGAATAATCTCTCACTTATGGTATCCAGAAATCAACAGGATTGGGACAAGAAGCTACCTTTGTTCCTGCTGGCCTACCGCAGTGCTGTCCACGAGACTACCGGATATGCCCCATCTCAGATGCTCTTCGGACGAGAGCTTCGGCTACCTTGTGATCTCGTCTTCGGTCGTCCTCCGGATGCGCCTTCATCGCCTGAGGAGTACATCCAGGATCTCCAGGCCCGGTTGGAAGACGTTCATAACTTCGCACGAGAGCGAATCAACATCGCGGCGGAGAAGATGAAGACCCGATACGACACAAGGTCTACTGGACATGAATTCAACGAAGGCGACAAGGTTTGGTTATGGAATCCCATCCGACGGAAAGGTCTTTCACCCAAATTGCAGTCGCATTGGGATGGACCCTACAAAGTCCTTAACCGACTAAATGACGTCGTAGTGAGGATCCAAAAATCACCTAATGCAAAACCTAGGGTTGTACATTATGATCGGTTAGCCCCATACTATGGCCATAGTTCATGAGTATTACGTAAACAACCATGGTTGATAACATAAAAGTTGTAGATAATTTTTGCTTTTAATGTTTAGTGATATTTCTTGTTATTATTGTGTTTCCTATGTATCTGTTAGTTATTAATTAATGTGTATATTTGTAAACTTGTGATAGAAGTTTGGCACCCTTTCTGGGGATTGTACTGCCCGGGACGTGCAGTCCTTAGGAAGGGGGCAATGTTACAAATTCTGTAAATAGTAATTATTGTAGGAACGTAACCTGTAAATAGTTTCCCGTACTGAATATACAACCCCTTTTTCATATGGCTAAAATATACGACCCCTATTCACTTTTTGTTCATTGATAAAATTTGATAACGGTCAACGCATTTCGAGAAGCGTGTGGAATATTTGAGAAAATTCTTTTCGGTGTATTTAAGCCGTTAGCGATGGATAAACAGGGAGTTTCGATTGAGATTTCGAACTGAGTGCATTTTTGCTCTGTTTATTGCGAGGCATTTTCGCTGTGTTGTTTTCGTATTTGGAAGTAAATACGTGTGTAAACGTTGAGTTTACGGTGTTGTGTGATAATTGCTTAATTGCTGATGAATAATTTAGCAGTTGTTGAAGATCTTTCCTGTACATAGTGTAAATAAATTTCCTGTGTTTTTATCAAGAACTGTGTCTTCATTTCAAGAAAGTGGAAGTCGCACCGAATCCGTTACAATATTATTGTAAGTCGTACGAATAAAACCGAATCGAAAAAAAAAAAGTTGTGGAACGAGACCTTCCCGTTTCGGACAAAGTACAAAATATATTATGTTTATTTTTGTCTAATTTTTAACTATTGGTAATGATCCAAACCTTTGCCTTCTAAGCGAAGGAATAGTTACATATTTTAATGAGCTTAATGTATGTAATAATGTAACAATTTCAACTTATTGAGAACTGTATATAGAAATCGATTATTGTTGCCGAGGCCTTTTATTTTGCTGTAAACTCGGTTTTATTGTGTGTAAAATCAAGATGTGACGTAAATAGTCAATTATAAAAGTCTATTTAATATTTCTTCCTGTCTTTAAGCAATTTGTTAATTGGGGCAGTTATACGCTTTTGAAACTACAGACTTAACGGTTTAGGTTATGTATTGCATTTAAATACAACATTTGCTTATAACACATTACTTATTTTTCAGTGACTAACGAGAAGTGGATGTTAAAGCATAGGAATTTCATAAAATTAATATTTTTTGTGCTGTATTATACTAAATATCGTTTTTTTTTCATACATTTTCAGCATTATTCCAACATGACGTGTTAATACTGCTTTTAAAGGAATAGGGTTTTGCACTCTGAAAAAATGATTTTTTCTTTAAGAATATTTCAAAAATATGTTCCCGAAATTTCAAGTCGTTTCGAGCAAAATTTTCAAAGTTATCAAGTATTCAATCTCCACTATTTCAAACTGTAGCTCCGACAGATGCGGACACTTAGAATGTCAGTGCTGCTTGCTTGGGGTTAATTAAATATAATATTAATAAATAACGAAAAAAGAAGAGGCCGATGAGATCGAAGCTGCTACAGGGACTGACTGTACTTTATGGAGCTGAAATTGATGCTTTTTAGCTTCTAAATCTTCAAACGCATTTTTCTCAAAACCACTTTTTCAAAGTCTGTGTTCACTCCCATTTTAAAACAAATTGACCGATTCATTTCAAATTCAATCAAATCAACCCAATCATTCAAATCAAAAAAATCAAAAATCAAAATAAAAAAAAAAACAAAAAAAAAATCATTTTACATATAAAAAACTCCCCCCCCCCTACATTGAGTTTGAGTTTTTTTTTAAATTTTTAAGGGATTTTTTATTAACAAAATTTTTAAATGGCTGCTAAAAATTTTAAAGGCAAACAAAGAAAGATTTGAGAACTTAAGGGGAAGATCAATAAATACTTTGACTAAATTCAAATGGAATTTGTTTTTGAGATAAATGTCAGCTGAGATACAGTGGATGCGGCAAATCATCTTTCTCCAAATGTGCTCTGGGAAAAGCTCTGTCACCGACTTCTCTGTGGATATTGTTTTGTCAAAAATTTGTAAAATATTCTTAAAACCACACATAATAGCACCCAAAAGGTTTTAATAAATTTAATCAAACCACTTTTTAAAAAATAATTCGTAAAAACGTGAACTTTTTGAAGCTAAAAACCCCATTCCCCCCCCCTTTTAATAAGTAAATAAATTGTTTTAGTGTTGTTTACAAATTTTAGACAGCTGCGAAAACACTTGGAAAAAACATAGCCAGAATTCACCAACATTTTTCTTATAGAACAGATTTTTAGAAAGAAAAAACAAATCTTAGCATTGTGAAAAGATTTCAAGAATTATATTAATGACGAAAGAGCTTTTGTCATGAAAGTATCATGTCATTGTTAACTAAAAAGAAAAAAAAACTTTCCAAAACTTTCGACAGTATAAAAAAGGTTAGAATAGCTGAAAAGATGTTTATTTCACAAAATCCGAGTAATTGGAAAAAATACTTCTGTTTTTTTCAATTGACGAAGATTTTCTTTGGTATAAGGTTATTTTTAAGTTTTTGAGTGAGGTATTTATTTCTGACGGTAAAGGATAATTCTCGTCATTTACACCGCTATAACATTTCTAACAACACGTGATAGAAAGGGTTTTTATTCATGTTCATTTAACAGTACAAACACCTGGGAAAAAATAGAACAGTCCGATGGCAAGGGGAAACTTCTAAACACATAAAAAACACTCCTTACATTGCCTAGAAAGGGCATGACAAACGTATCTCCTACATTTTTAGCCGTTAAAAGTTGACAAATGTAGGGGAAAGTGGGGTAAAACCGGGATGTCGGGAGCAAACCGGGCACCCTCTTCTAGCCTCTGTAAGCGCTGCAATTGCGTAAACAAGAGAAGAACTACCTCCCACCTTGATAAAGAAGCAGCGACCAGTAAATTAGAACGCAATAGACTCGCTTATTTCGTTCCTGTAAAGAAAATTTTGATTGAGTGGTTTTTGTTGAAATTTTTGAGCAAAACTAGACCAATTATACTACGTTCTTGTTTCTGCGACAGTAAAGGTGTGTAGCTCTCTTTATACAACATTTAATTATCATTCTAAGTAATTGTCTGTAGCGTTCTGTATAGTCATATGACGGCTATTTTTATGAAAGCTGTATGTGCGGGGCAAAACCGGGTACTAACCGAGGAGCAAAACTGGGTTCTTCCCGGTTTTGCCCAGTGATTTTTAAAACATAATCTATTATACAATAATAAAATTTTTATTTGACCATATTATTTTACAATGAGGTTGCAAAACAAGATAAATTAAACAAGCTTCATCTTCAGGCAACAATAGAAGAAAATAAAAATAAAAATGATGGAAAGAAGACCAAAGATGGACGGAAGAAAAAAAATATGAAGGAAGGATAAACGAATCAAAGAAAAGGCAACATTATAAAGATGCCAAAAAAGGAACAGACAGAAAATGAGCTTCCAAAAAAAAAAAAAAAAGGAAAACCGAAGGAGCAAATGAGGGATGAGTCCAGTGAAGAGGATGACAAGGGGTGGATCCGCATCCAATGTTGTCGTTGGACCCATGAAATCCACTCTGGGGCCGAAGAGGGAGATAACTATTTTACTTGCGACTTGTGTCAATAAGCCTTATATTACAGCAAAAAGAAAATAAAAGTAAAGACAATTAAATTTTAGACTGACAACTCATCAATATGTGTTATTTTATACTTATTTTATTATGTTATGACAATAGTTAACACATGTCACTAAATAAAACTGGAATTTTATCAAAACTTTAAAAAAATTTATTTTCCCGTAGCAATAACATGTCTACTCGGTTTTACTCCACTAGTGGGGCAAAACCGGGTAAAATGACTTTTTTTACAAAAAAATTACGAAATATTAAAAAAAGAAAACCACTTATGGTTTTTAAACTGTGGTTGCATTAATGGATAAGTAGTGCATACTTTTGCAAAATTTTGTTCCTTTACGTTCCTTTTGTTCCTTTTGCACTAGTGAGTCTTAAAAAAGTTCAAACAATGAAATTTATGGACAAAAGCTAAATGCAATTAGTTTTAATGCTATTAATGAGCAAAATGAAACTGGATAAACTTTCTACGAATAATCATACATTTTTTAAGTTTGCGTATGGTACGCCCCTTTACTAGTTATTATGTTTGTCTCAATTTAAAAACTAGCATAAGCAAGAAACTAGTGAAGTTTTTGAATTCTTAAGTTCTTTCCTAAGCTCTTGAAAACTTCGGTGGGGCAAACTTCATAGCATCGCAAATGACTGAGTGTATTGTTGTTTGTCCGAGGCAGTGAGAAAAAAAGACTTACTGGACATAGGCTGTTTTGTAACGATAAAGTGTTTCCACTAACAGTATTGAAAACAATTAAAGTTTGACAAGAAACACCATGACCCGCATGCATCTAACAATTATTTATGCAATTTAACTCTCAATTAACATCTTATTTGCACGATATAATTGACTTCAACTTTGTGTTTTTTTTAAATGACTAAATAAACGAGCTGATGTGTGCCTCACATGACTTCCTTTTACTCCAAATTAATGTCATTTTCCCATTATTGGTAATTTTAATGTGACTCAATAGTTTACAATCTAAATATCACCAACAGTGGCCAAATTAAAACCTGATAAAAAAAAACCCGCCAAATTTGTCGCCAAGTTGGCGAAAAAACTTGACGACCAAAAGACTGGCGATATATCGCCAAGTGTTCGCGAAATTGTAACACCACTTGAGTTTACATCGAAATTAACAATGATTCCCCCCCAGAAGGGGGGAAAGACCTCCTTAGAAACACCCGAATGCAACCAAAAAGGGAGGTGCACAACTAGACCCCACTAGGAGTCTACGTACCAAATTTCAACTTTCTAGGACATACCGTTCTTGAGTTATGCGACATACATACGCAGATATGCACATACGCACAAACACACATACCTACATACAGACGTCACGAAAAAACTCGTGGTAACTAACTCAGGAATCGTCTAAATGAATATTTCGCGTTTCTATACGTTCTTAGGCACTTATCCACGTGTGGCCGAGTCGGAAAAAAAAAAAAAAAAAAAAAAAACGCAACATTCATTCGGGGGTGAGCAAAATGGAAATTAAGGTCGATTTTTGAGTGAAATTGTTTTCGCGAATACAACACACTTTCTTTTTTGTAAAAGGAAGTAAAAAGGAATAAGAGTTTTGAACGCAAAATGGTACATAAAAGTAAGCTGCAAACACATATCAGCAGCAGCACAGATTTTTTTTTTCATCACACTGGAAAACTCTTACAATAATATATATCTACATAATTCAGTGTAATTTAGTGGGCATTTTTTTTATTAAAAAAAAAAAAAAACCTTGATGTTTGCAGAAAAATAACCGAGAAAAACATAAATAAGAAAAACTAGTTGAATATTTTTTTAAAGGACACGAGACTATGAAAAATTTCAACAGACGTAATTGGAAAACGGAAAAGAAGAGAAAAAGTTGTTTGGCTTACTGTCTGACCATTGATTACATGGAAAGGTTAATATCCAGTTTACAGGGGATGTTAGTTATTTGTTTCAGATGTGCACTTTTGCCTCTCTATTATTTAGCCTTAGTTTCGTAAAAATGAAAATTTGCTCACAGCAGCATTTTTTAAATCTAAAGTACATTCGATCTATATTCTCACGGCAGAAATTAATTGATTTACTTATTCACAATACAGTTTTGAGCTCACCATTTTGCTTTTACGTTCCTCAACGAAATGAAAATACTTTCCTTTCTTTTTGTTGTTTCCATGGTAACTATTTTTGTTTCTCCTTATTTTATTTTTGAGAATGCAATTAATGAATAAGGCACTAGTGACATTATAAAACGCGAGCATCCTATAATCCATCGTTGTTTTCCCTTCTCCCCTGCTAGATTCATTCACATGGAATCGTCTTTATTTGGTAGATTGCCAAATTACATACAATCCGTGGTCAAACAGTAATTTATCTGCTACATTATAAGCTGCTACATTTTGCAATCTTTCTTTAGTATTCGATTAACATTAAAATGAATAGCTTCCAGCTCATCATGCTTTATAACTTCAATTTACATTGCACTTCAGTTTCAAATTACAATAGTCAGAAAATAGTCGAAAGAAATAATCAAAGCATTTCTGAATAAATCTTAGTTTTAGAAACTTTCTTTAATCTTTTACCATGCTTACATCTTGTTTTTAAGCTTTTCTATTTTCAGTCAGAACTGCGAAAATACTCTCTTGTAAAGTCTAATATTTTTAAAGATAAAGATAGAGAAAAAAAACAAACTTACAAAGTTTCAATTACGGATGACACATTTCTTTTTCTATTTATTTGGATTATTCAGTTTTGCAGCAGAATTAACAATACGTCAACGAAAGAAGTTTAAGATTCGGATTATCTTCCTCTCTATTTATAAATACGGAAGTGAGTTTGTTTGTTATATTTTTATGCGTTAACTACTCATTCATCATTATGGAATAATGTTTACATAAATATATGCTAGTTACACAAACAATGTCAGAGATATCTTTCATTTAGAAAAATGTAGTTCCCGAGGAATATTTATTAAAAACCAATTTTTACTACCTCAAAGGCTTTTTATACTAGAAAAAATTATCCAATCTTTTCAATTTTGTTATTGTTGGAAAGTCTCTAAAAATACCACTATAGCAGCTTTTACCATCGCTAAGAAGCTGGAAGCATCTAAACTGAGTTGCTTATAAGCACTTATGGGGAAATGAAAATTATTTTCAAAAACTTCACCTATGCGGGGTAATTTGTGTTAAAAAAAAGCTGAAAAAAATTTATTTGCAGCTATTTCTTGCTCGAGAGTCAGGAAATAACATTCATACAACCGTTTGAAACAATGAGACATTGCTGGTAAACAAGACCATTTAAAACATTTCATCTTAGTTTAAGTTTATATGCGACTTCATGTTCATTTATTTTTTGTGCAGCAGACAATAGTCTAATAATAGGGGAGAGTTGTACCTTGGGACACTGTTTTCATTTTTAATTTTTAACGTCAATTATTTGAATCAAATTTAAAACCTAAAAGTCACATTAAAACATCCCAACATACTTCTATGCAATATATTTTTTAAGAATCTGACAGTTTGCAAATAAAATATTGCCAGCCATTTAAAATAAGAGTTTCAAGCTGTGTACACATCCTGTTGTACTATGGGAAAGTATTCATGATTCAAAAAACAGCCATACACTTGAACCAATTTTGCACCAAAACACACACACACACACACACACACACACAAATGTTTTGTTTTTCCTTGGAAAAAAAAATCAATCATGAATAATGAATAATTCTCTTGAATAATGAATTATGAATCATTATCTAACATTAAATGTGTTAAAGGCCAACATAAGATTAGAACATTGTTTCATGTTCCTAAACATATCTTCATTATTAAGAATCATGCATGTGTTGTACCTTGGAACATGTCCAAAGGTATAACATCGTCGCCTCAGAGCAGCAGTAAGATATCTTAGTGTTATTTCTGAGATTTGATGTCTTACTGTTGCTCTGAGGCGATGATATGTTTAGCTGTCCCAAGGTACAATCACCACGTAGTTTACGAAAAACCAAAATGGTGGTCAATCTAGATGCACTATCATTATTTTCTTATAACCAAAATATTTGAAGTATTTCTCTTCCTTAACAAAATAAAATTCAGTTGACTAGTTTTACAAATAAAAGACAGAAAATGAAGAGAACATTTATTTTAGAGTCATGAAATTTTCTTTCTTTCAAAAAATTTTGAATTTTACTAATTTGATGCTGATTTTTACTATGGCACCACTTAGTGGTGAAGGTCACTACTAGAGATTACAAAAACATGACTGCTAAGAACATTCTTAGAAACTAGCATTATCCCAAGGTACAACACTCTCCCCTAATTATGCAACCAGGTTACGATTGATGTACAGTTCAATTTAAACCAGCCAAACCCTTACATCTGCTCCTTCTCGTCTTCTCTGCAGAATAAAAAAAATATAGCTTACAACAGATTAAATAAATAGTGCACATTTTTTCAAAAACTCTTCAAGCTTCCGGCAGATTCTATTATTTCACTCCAATCTCAAAAGTGACCACGTTACCGTAACCCCACTACTGAACGAAATATTTTAAATTTTTAATGTAACGTAATGTTTTATTGTGTTTTTAAGTATTCATGATGCTGATTAGAATTTTGAATTAGAATTAGATTTGAATTAGTATATATATCGACAATGGGGAGTAATATGTTCTCACTTTAAAGAGTGTATATTATTTATGCTATTGGACCTTTTTTGACGAACATTTTTGGAACTATTCCAGTCGGAGATTTTCAGAGCGTGGTCTTCGTATGGGGATTTTAGGGAATGTTCTTCTTCCTCTATCGCAAAGTTTTATGCATTATTACCCTCACTAAAATGGGAATTTTAAGAAACTGTTATCCATACTCCGATTGTTTTTCATTTAGCACGACCATTGATTTAATTAAGGCAGAATGTTGTCCTCTAAAGTTAATTTTAGCTATATATCTCTTTATTTTTTCAGGAAGGACATGCGTGACGTGATCTACGTTGTTTTCTCTGAACAGGAACTTAAATTATTAGTAGAATGGGAGCCGAGCCTTACGTACGTAACTCTGTGGTAGAAGCTTTGCTTCATGCGCCGGAGGTAGTGCGTTCGATCCCCACTGGTACCCTGGGTGTTATTTCCTCTCTATGTGATGTAAATCTTTCTTGTGGTGTCTTATCTGCAAAGAATTAAAGAAGTTCAATCTCTCGTGCAATGTCATCAACCTTTCCGTATTAACGTATTAAGGACACTACAACAACAGTAACAACAAGGGAAGACGAGTCAATGAATATTTAATTCCCTAAAGGGATATAGCGTTCCATTAAAAAAAAATCAAATTTTCTAATATTTCATTGAAAATCTCACTGTAACTAACATACATAAGTACTCCAAGTGCAATATTTAATTTTTACAACTGAATTATGAAGTGCCGAACAGTTATGACTATAAGTAGGAGCGTGCACAGGAGAGGGGGGAGAAGGGACACCTGTTGGCCCGAGCCCGAGCCTGAAATGGGCTCAATGTTTTTAAAACCAGGAGTGAAATATAGGGGTAAACAATATGGAGAGGGCCCGGAAAAGTCATTTGTGACGGCCCTCAAAATATCTGTGCACGTCCCTGCCTATAGCCATTTTAATTAAAACGTGTCAATTAATTATAACCCCCTGCTGGAAGATACTTAGAAACTCTAGTAGTTTTTTGAAAGTTCAAAAGTAAGAATATTCGAGTCTTCAGGAAAAAGGTTTCAGATTAAGTTTTCGGTCTTTTCATTTCATGTAAAGCTTTCAAATTTAATCAAACCATATTCCTATCGTCAAATGAATTACTACCCCAATTTTTATTTATTGTAGCTTCTTTATCCTAAAGTTTTTTTTAACTCATAACTTTCAAGAACTTCATAAAGAATTTTTTCGGTTAAAAGTAAAGCTGTTTTTTTTCTATTTTACAGATACTACTGGTCTACATACAGCACAATACTGGCCAAAAATATTACGAGTTTTGGAAATCTAACTCTTCTTTAAGTATAAAATCCCCCCCCCCCCTCTTCCACTCAAAAAAATCAGAATATTACTTAAAATCATTCTAGAAAAAAAAAGAGAGATTCAAGAAACAATAAAACTGCCGTGAGCAGGTAAACGGCAGTATTTGTAGAAATGAATTTTCGAGATATTTGAAGAAATGTGTGTTGGATTCAATGCTAACAACAGGGGAATGTTGGAATCAGATGTTTTTTCCTCGCCCTTTTTTCAGCGGAAACCAGATAAGCAAGCTTGTACAATAAAATTAACGTACAACAGATGACAAAAATGCAAAAAAATAAAAAAAAATCAGTTTCTGTTTTTTACCAGCCCACGGCAGAATAGTGCCATGAAATACCAAAAGAAATTCTGAAAATCCTTGTGAATCCCGATGTCTAGCAGAGCGGTAATGTGGGATATAAGGTAAATAATACTTTGGATTATACCTACAATAGTTCCTTTTTTGTGCAAAATAGAAGACATTTCGGCGGAGAAAAAACATAGAAAACACCAACAAAGCATATTCTAAAAGATAAAGTAAAAAGAAAAAGGAAATCTATCTATACCCCCCAAAAATGGGAAAAGACTTACGTATTATATAAAAGAAACCCAGTTATCTAAGAATGTTTTACTGTCAAAAGAAAAAAAAGACGCAATTCAACCTAAGTTAGTATAACTTACTAGATTAGGCGTTTCAGAGACAGAGCTAATGTGTAAGAGGTTTTGGCACAGATCTGTCTCACAGTAATGTCAATGCTTTCATTTGCAGTGACAGTCAATACTTTCATTTATTGCAACAATAAAGAAGCGTGCTTTATGTGCGTATGTTTTAGATTACACAAAAATCTTTTTAGTGTTACTAATTCAAAAGTAAAAAAAGCCTTGATATTGAAGTAATAAATCTTACATTAAATAAGAAGAAACATTATATTACGTACTAGTGATACCCGCACGGCTTTGCCCGTAATAGAAAAATCAAAAGGTCTTTTGGTTCGCCTGTATATTTACAAATAATGTATGGTGAATCTTCTCGCCAATTGGCTTGTACCCATGTTACGGTTCCACGTTATGATAATTTCGTATCTCACCAATTGATTTGTGCCCATGTTACGGTTCCACGTTATGATAATTTCATAGTTTACTCGTCCATCTTATGATATTTTTTTTCTTAAAATTGAAATAGAGAAAGAACAAAATCGAATTTTCGAAAAATCGCTTCGAGGTGCACACCCCCATGCTACAAACTAACTTTGTGCCAAATTTCATGAAAATCGGCCGAACGGTCTAGGCACTATGCGCGTCACAGACATCCAGACATCCAGACATCCTCCGGACAGAGAGACTTTCAGCTTTATTATTAGTAAAGAAGAATTACATAAGATTACATTACGTAAGAATTACTTTATTTTTGGAAGTTTAAATCTGAACCTAGGTAACATAAAGTAAAGGTGAATTCCAGAGGCAACGGAAGGACAGTTTTTACAAAAAAATCGATGCATTTTTGTCTGTGAGCTTACCAAAATACATATTTTTCAAAAAGTGATGCATTGACTTTCATACACATCATGGTAAGTTGCTAAAAAAGCCGAAGCCAAGAATTTTCATTAGTAACTTTTTTTTAAAATCAAATTTAAAAAACGGAAGGAAATTTTTTGCGACAAAAATGTCCGTTACCGTTTTTTGAATTTGATTACGCATCAGTTTTTGAAACTTGATTATGCATCAGTCTATGCATTAGTTTTTGAAACTTGATTATGCATCAGTCCATGCATCAGCTTTTGAAAAATATGTATTTTGATAAGCTCACAGACAGAAATGCATCGATTTTTTTGTAAAAACTGTCTTTCCGTTACCGCTGGAATTCACCTATTTGTTTTGGATTCATTCTTTATTTTTACATATTAAAATTGATGGAAAAAAAAGTACGCACATTTTTTTAACAGTACTATTTTGTATCACATGAAACTTCAGTACGTCGAAGTTTCAGGGAAAACGAAAACGGTTCCAGTTATTTAAAATTCGGCTTAAAGGAAACGAAAGTAAAAAAAAATCTATAGAATGAAGCAACATACTACCACTAAATGTCAATAATAATAAAAAAAAAAAAGATGGAATAATGTACCAAAGATATTATGTATATATTTATATGTATGTAAGGTTAATATAATATCTGTGTAACATATGGTTAATATAATAATATGGTGTGTTATGTATATATGGTCAGTGCTAATTTTATATTAGCTACCAGTTTGTATGACTCTCTAGGCTCCCTCAAAAGATTTTCCACCTCCAGCTCAGCCACTTCCTATTCTGGGCTGATGAAAACTAGTAAGCATGAAACTGCAGTCCTCGGATGGAATGATTGAGCTGGCGGTGTGTTTTATGTATTTTTGCCTTAGCCCTGGCTATAGGGCGGTAATTTACTGAAAATACTATTCCTCTTCTGCAATCTTCGAGTTGAACCGAACCATTGCTTCAGATACTCGTTTGGTCAGTGCTAATTTTTATATTAGCTACCAGTTTGTATGGCTCTCTAGGCTACCTTAAGAAGTTTTCCACCTCAACTCAGTCACTTCCTATTCCGGGCTGATGAAAGCTAATAAGCACGAAACTGCAGTCCTCGGATGGAATGATTGAGCTGGCGGTGTATTTTAATGTATCATGTATATATACTTGACATAATTATTGCGTAATATAATCATACAAATTCAAAACTTCGTAGAGGTTGAAAACCAATTACATTTTTATGCTGAAATGTAACAATTTTTCCTTATCCCCCCCCCCAAAAAAAAAGAAAGAAAGATTGTTAAAAAAAAAATCTGTGATTAAACATTACTTCTGAGCAGAAATTAATTTTTCCATTAAATTGATCTCGGACACTTTTAATTCATCAAATAAGAAGTCGGGAATATTACGAGTGGATTTTATAAAAATGCTCACTACATCTTCTGCTCTTCTTGCATCTTGAATTAAAGGTAATTTCCCCTTGTCTGATCTTTAAGGAAGTTCCACTGTGTAGATTGATATATGCAAATTGAGGGTTTATTTTTTCCCGAGTTTTAGATTAACAGATAACTTTTGCAAGTTTTAATGCAACTAAGTATGAGTTAGAGAAAAAAAAAAACACATTCTTTTGAAAAAATTAAAACTACAAATTTGAAGTTAATCAAAAGATTTTTCAATTATTTCATTCACTAAAAATCCCAAAAGTTAACCTTAAAAAAATAAAGTTCATACTGAGAACGAGAATTGAAATTTTTTCCATAAGCATTTTTGAACATTTAAACTTCAAAGAGAATGCATAAATACGAGCAAATCTTCCTTTCTTGAAATGCTGCAAGTTATTCAAATTTTTTCATTGTACTTTCATTGAAATTTCTTTTTTCTGTCGTCGAAAGGAAATCAAGCTTTATTACATCCGGCAAGACTGAAAAAATACAAAAGGGTATATCAATAAATATCTATCAATGCAGGTTGCGCATTTATTACCTTTGACATGTTTTCTAAGATAAGAAATCAAAAAAGTTGCTCTAAGCTTAGAGAGGTATTTTGCATTTCTGTTTTCAGATTTCCCATTTCGACTTCTGTAAGCATAATTTGTAAAGGAAGGCCATTAAAACTCTTTTAAATGAAGCATTAGCAAAATGGAAGACACATTAGCCAGAAAATATATCTTATCTATGAGTCAAGTTAAATTTTCAGTTGTGTCATTGGTTTGTGTTAAAATTTTTCATTTTATCAATACTGAAATGCAAATATGCGAGTAGTATGCAAATGATTTACATACTACTTATGCGCTCGCACAAACATATACCCTATAGAGGGTGAGTTCATGTTAGCAAAATTTTAAGGGGTGATAGTACGAATCGGGACACATATAGTAGAGCGGGGCTAGTTAAGACATTTTTCGTATTTTAATTTTTTAAATTCTTTCTCTTAGTTTTTTTAAATCGGCAAAACTTATTGATATTATTTCATGCTTTGCTCACGTAACCAGGATATTTTTAACTTATAGATATTTCCTCTCTTTTTTTTTTTAAATAATTTTTGAAAGTTAAACTTACAAGTGTATCAACCTTCCCCACATTGAGGCAAGTTGATATTTGCATGGAGCAGGTTGATACCAGTGTGTAAAATCTTACACAATTTAATTTATGCACTATATAAGAGTATTGTATCAAGAATGTATAAGTATTTTGTTATTGAAAGATATTTCAAAAGGAAAAATGAAACACGTTAACAGATAAATGCAAACAATTAGTTAGAAACAATTAGTGTTTGAACGATTAGTTTAGGAGAGCTAGTCAGAATCAGAAAGTTCAAAATCAGATGCACAATGAATACAAATAGTGTACCATTTTGTGTCTTTTCCACAGTCAATATGTGCCAATTTTTTTGCACGAAATACACTGTATCCAATCTTGTCCTGGTTTTGAATTAGAGTAAGGTTGCTAGCAGACTAGACATAAAACTTCCTCCTCCTCCTCTTCTCATCTTCTGGTTCTGATTGTATTTTGGCCCTCTTCTTTGGAATTAATTTCTTCTTCTTTACTTTTTTTCCCGTTTATCTCAATTGTTTTCGTTTCAAACAAGTTACACATCTTTTTCCTTGCCTTTTCTACCTTATTACATTTTGTTGTTCTTTTTCTGCAGCTTCTTCCTCCAATCTTTTCTTTACCGGTGTGCTTGTGAGGATAGCAGACTTCAAAGGCTTCTTCCCTTTTTCTTCAGTTTTTCCGTTATTTAGCTTTGAGGTAGGGACGAACTTCTTGAGGCTGACTGTAGATAAGTCACCAGTTGATGTTGGTTTAGCTTGAAGCGACTGATTTCGTGAAACATTACTCGTTCAATATTCAGTAAATTATCGTCCATTAGCAAGAGCTAAAGCAGAAATACATGAAATTCACCGCCAGCTCAGTCATTTCCTGCCGAGGAGTGCAGTTTCGTGCTTATTAGCACTCATCAGCCCGGCGTAGAAAGTGACTGAGTTCGAGATGGAAAACCTCTTAAGGAAGCCAAGCGTGCCAAACAAACTGGTAGCCAATATAGAATTAGCACAGACCAGACGAGTGACCGAAGCATGGTATAAAATATACCATGCCTTGCCTTCAATCTTCGAGTTGAACCGAACCATTGCTTCGGTCACTCGTCTGGTCTGTGCTAATTCTATATTGGCTACCAGTTTGCTTGGCACTCTTAGCTTTCTTAAGAGGTTTTCCATCTCCAGCTCAGTCACTTTCCTATGACGGACTGATGAGTACTAATAAGCACGAAACTGCAGTCCTTGGCTGGAAATGACTGATTTGGCGGTGAATTTCTCGTTCTAGCCTGAGCAATGAGCATTTTCATTTTTGAAATCATCTATCACTTCTCTGTCTGCTACTGAATTTTAAAGGAAATCTGCGTTGGAAAATACGTCTTAGTTAAAACGTGAAATTCCTGTAGCTTGGTAACCAGAAACCATGTTTATATGGGTTATGGCCTTTGGAAGAGCCGTTTTAACAATACCAGGGATGTCATATATAGTGACTGCATTTCCTGGATTGTTGCTCATCCAGGTATCAACTGCAGCAAAATAAAATTTTTTAAAAGGTCCATACACTGATTTGTCAAGAGGTTGCAGGCGATGAGAAGTGTGAGGGGGGAAAAGACAAAATCACAATACGTTTTTCTTTGCAGAACTTCAGAACTAGAATACAGAGATGGGACTCATGGTTATCCAAAACTAATAAGCAGGGTTGGTCCTTTGAAGATTTTACATGATAATGAATGTGTTTCATAAAGATTCACTTGTTATCCATCCTGTTGGATAGGAGGTACCAATGCAGTCTGGTGACCCGTTCATTATAAAATGATCCTTAAAAAGCACTCTCGGAAAGACGAACATCAGAGGCACTGAGTTTCCGATTGCGTTTACACCAAAGAGCATTGTGACAGTTTGTCCTCTTTCAGCTGAGGTAACTTTTCCTAATGCACGTACTCCTCTTCGGCTACAATTTTAGTAGGTCCCTGAATAGTTTGCACACTGGTCTCATCAATATTCCAAATATCCTTGCTTTCAAATGTATATTTATCCAAAACACTTTTTAAGTTATCGAAGAAAAGATTCACATTGGTTCTGTTGAAGCTATCTGTTGTATTGCTCAAGTTCAAATTCTAAGTAATCTGGAAAAATTTGTCTAGGCCTAGCATAACCCATTGTGACAATTTGTTCATTAATTCATCTTTTTTCTCTAATGTATCTAAAAAATGTCATTTTATCAATTTTATAAAAAATTGCCGCCATTCTGAAGCTTATTTTTTTTCTTTTACATCTTTATATGCTTTATCAAATATTTGCTGTGGAGCTTTCCTTCGATCCGTCTTCCTTTTGTAGTGTCTCATCATTCTTGTACACTGGTGGACAAAATTAAGAGATGGAAGGTATTTTCACAAGTTTCTCGAAAAATATCGCATAAAACCTTGACAGTTGGTTGCCATATAATGCACTATGGCGCTGGTGTCGCTGAGATGAGTTTCTTGTGGGCATTGCTAAGGCAGCAGGATGTATAAAAGTCTGCAGTCAGATGCTCAGCACATTCCACTCTACAACACAGTAACGATTTGAAATGTGTTTCTTGAATAATCTTGTTGTTTTTTGTTGATTTTTAGATGAAATGAGTGAACAGCATCGTTTACACGAAGATATGAGGTGGATAATTGTGGGCAGACCTGATGCAGGACAGCCCCAAGCTCAGGTTGCCTAGGGTGCTTGGGAATTGGGTGTAACTTCAAGCGTTGTTTCGAATTTGTGGAACCAGTTTAAAAACAGTGGGACAGTGTCCACAGAAGACCAGGACAAGGTTATCCGAGGACACCAACGTCCTACAAAGCCCAGTATTTGTTACTTACAGCCAAGCGCCAGAGGACGTCTAAAGCGATACAACTGTCTAAGGACTTCGTTGTCGCCACAGGAACATTAGTTCCAAGGAAGACAGTTGCTAGGAGGTTCGGTGAAAGAAGGTTGTATGCCAGGAAGCCCGCCATTTGCATCCCACTCCCTCCCTCCTACAAAAGAGAGCGTGTACAATGGTGCAGACAGCACCAACACTGGACGCAGCTCCAATGGGCTGATGTTCTTTTCCCAGATATGTCCAGATTTAGTCTACAACCTTACTCTTGGCGAATATTCATATGGAGGGAACCTGGGACCCGATACCATCCCAATCACATCATGGAAAGGGACCATTATGCTGGTGAAGGAGTCATGGTTTGGGCAGGGATCATGTAAAAGATACCGCACACCACTCCACGTGCTTGATACTGGTTCCGTAAATGCCCAGAGGTATGGGCACTAGATCCTTCAACCCTATGTGCGTCTTTTCATGGGTTCTGTTAGCCCTGAATTCGTCTTTATGGACGACAATGCCGATCACATAGGGCTGTCCTGATTCAGGAGTATCTGGAAAGTGAAGATATTCATCGAATGGATTGGCCAGCCAAATCTCCTGACCGTATCCCCATTGAAAATGCTTGGGATGCTCTTGGGAGGGCTATTGCGATACGTCAACTTCCACCCAGAATAATTTCGGAGTTAAAAACTGCTCCGGTGGAAGAGTGGGAGGACCTTTTCCAAGCATGCCTTAGCTCTCGTATTAACAGCATGCATACTCGTTGTGCATGCTGACTATCTGTCAGAGGTGACCACACACCAAACTAGAGGCGGCCACACACCATACAAACTTCACTTTCATTGCCACCTTTCATCGTGAAGTTCAGTCCGCATTGGAATCTTGGCAATACTTCTTGCCAATGGACGACAGTTTAATTTTTTCTTTGCACACATTATTGTCATACTATAAGTTATATCTATACCAAATTTCAACTACTTTTATCCATTATTTCTCAAAATGTTTAAGAAAATGCCTTCCATCTCTTAATTTTGTCCATTAGTGTACAATAAAAAGTCAAGTGATATAGTTCAATACATTGGGGCACGTTGATACGTTGTATCAATGTGCCCGCAATCGAATGTATCGACTTGTCCTCACTGCACTCTTCACGTTTAAATTAAACTAAAAACTAAACTAAAAAGGTTGTAAAATTTTAAACTATCGTAAACTACTCACATTTAATTACACTTTTACGGGAAGTAACAATGAGCTTTCTGGAATCTATTGTCTTCTTCAGAAATCCACTTAAACACAATTCTCAAGAAATACTTTTGCTGATTAAAATAAACTTTTGGTTACAACACTCTGATAAATGGCTCGTTCATTTGCAGACGCAGTCATGCACTGACTTGAAGTAAACTACAGCTTCTTCTTCCTTCACAGACTGTCTGGGCATGCGCGTTTGGTCACAGCGCTATCTGTATCAACTTACCGGCGTATCAACTAGTCCCGCTCTACCCTACCATTAAATTAAAACTATGAGTCTCAAACACCTTCCGAAGGAGTTAGGAGCCACTACAGTTCATGGCCCAAAATTTCAAATGACTGTAAAAAAGCGGAAAAATTATTTGATTCCTTTGCGGTTTTCTCTAAAATGATTCTTTATGTCAGTATTTTCTTGAAAATTAATTTTAAAGAAAAGTTCAAAAAATGGTGATAGAGGGAGCTTTAGACTTAAGGGTAACGAACAATTTTCTGTTCCTTAATGGGAAAAAATGCGGTGGAGGTGCTCTTGGAAGATGCTATTTTGAGAATCTACTGATGGTTTTCTAGAAATATCGACAACAACTTGCTTATTACAATACAAGCTAAACCTGCCCATTACTCATTTGCTGTCCGTAGCAAGTCATTTTCCCTATATTCTGGCCCGCTTTTGCTAAGGGGAGAAAGATTGACAAGAGTGGTGACACACATTTTTTTAATAAAAATATTTTTATGAAAAAAAAAAAGAAAAGAAATGAAAGCGTGACATGTTATGTTGTTTTTATTGTTAGTTTCACCGTAATCATCTACAGTTTGTTGTAAATTTACATTGTACTGTTTTTTGGATTGATGCATTTTCTTTTCTTTTTAACTTTGTCAGTATGAAATGTACCCGTAGTTTAATATGACTCATTTAAGCAGCTTCATGTTAATACAAAGCGCAAAAACCGATTACTCTAACCCTTATTAGTAACCAACACACGTGTTTCCATAATCCATTGCTTTATTATTGGTAAAATAAACAGAGTATCACTATTGACAAATGTTAGAAAATTAAACTTTCGAAGTTTTGATTAGCATATTTCAAATATGTTTGCTCAAATAAAAGCATCTTAGTTTGCAACTTAAAGCTTTCGAAACTTTCGTTTATTAATAGAAATGCGGAACTTTTGAAACGTTATGTTTCTTTTCATTAAAACGATTACCTAACTTACTGTTGTTACTTTGTTTTGAATTAATTAGATATACATTATACATATTTTCATGTTTTTAAAAATATTTACGTAAATCAGAGGACTGAAGCTTATTTTTAGCTCTGAAGATTGAAAAATAAGACTGTATGTCAGTGTGTTATGCTTTATTCTCAATACTTATCGAACTCGGTTGCTAACCTTTAAAGCAAATTTGCTCATTAAAATATTTCAAAAACAAGATTAGCAGCAGTTTCTATGATAATAGACTTTTGAAAATATTCCCGGAATCATTATCCAGTGCAGCAGTTTTATGGAGTCACAGCTAAATTAGTAAACAACAGCAAAATGTTATTATTGTAATTAAAACTATTGCCTCTTCTTATCAGTTTCAACAAAAAAAAGTTAGCAAATGAAAAAAAAAGAAAGAAAAACACGCAAGGGTACTTAAAATAAAGCAAAATTTTTCGTTGATTTACATTTTAATTCAACTAGCTCTTAATATATTAGGATTTAAATATCGTGAAAAGCGCCGTAGCCCACTAAGTGGTCACATAGCTAACACTCTGGAATCTTGGGAAGCGGTAAGTTTTTACAACGACATAACGCGTAAAAAATTGCTGTAATATTTCACTTGTTTTCCATTTTAGTTCAGAAGCGTAAAAAAAGATTGCGTTAAAAAAGCAATTGGTTCTCAACAGGGTTGGGATTTTGGACGTCAGAAACTGGTTTTGGACAGACCAAGTGGGTTTTACCGCCCAAAAGTGTCCGAAAGTGTCTTAAACGGTCCAAAAATAAACTAAAACAAAAAGGGTCTAATCTTATCAATTCGTATTTACTGCAATATTTGTGATCATAAAACGTTTTAATTAATGATAATAATTTCCTCTAAAATGTTCACTTCAAACATATTTGATAAAAATTCTATTTATAACTCAAAGGAGTGTTATTAAATAAGTGATATTAAGCGCATAAAAAGCTTATTATTTTTAAATCGTTTAGTAAGTTTTACGTGCTATTTTAACTAAAATTGATTTTTAAATCATAAATTAAAAAACAATAAACTGAAGGTTAAATGCTAGCATTTAATTTTCTAAAACTTGTTCAATGTCTTTCTTTATTTCATAGTTTTAATATATATTACATTCTCCTACTTCATTAAACAAAAACTATAGTAACTTGATGGTTTTTAGACACAAATTTTCGGCATTTCCTAAAGTAGATTGGTGGTAATTTAGTTTTACATTATGAAATGGCACCATGGTCAAAAGAAGAAAATCCATACAGAGCTATAAAAGAGCCTCAAACAAATATGTAGTTTTTCCTAAGTTGAAAACGTGTCATTTATTACATTTAAGTCAATTATTGCACTATATTGTTAACATTTTCATTTTGCACACATGCGTAAATATAGGAGAATTTGATTACAACTATGAAATAAATAAATAAACTTATGCATACAAATTGAAAGTTTTGATCAAGAATTTAATCTTCTTTGTAACTAAATCAGCTGCATAAATAAGTTGAATGTTCACATAGAACAAATATTCAATACAAAATATTATTTTGACATTTTAAATTCTGTTTTTTATATTTTCTGACACAGTAAAATTTTTATAAAAATATAATTTTGGACAATTTTGGACCAAGGGTTTTTGGACAGGACGGTAAAAACCATGGGTTTACCTTGGTTTGTACCATAGTGTCTCAAACCTTACCAATGCTGGTTCTCAAGTGCCTGCTAAACAATGCTACATACACTGATTCGCCATTGTTTCCAGTGCTTAATATTCGATACCTGAATCAACATGCCCACAAATCATTAACATTGCTCCAGAACTTGATTCGGTTACCCAACAATGGTTGGTCAAAGAAACCTTTGAGCATTGAACTCATTTCGAAGGTGGAAAATGAGATTTGTCGTTACAAGAGATCAAAAATAAATCTGGACTGCATCTTTTACTGAACTCAAGTGTCAAATCAGTTGTTGAAATGGAAGAACAAAATGTCACAAAATTTGCTAGTTTCTGTATTTTGTAAATTTAATTGCGACTGCTATAGCTAATGTGTGAGTAGTGCAAATTGTTGAAAAGTAAATTGACCGAAAGGTATTGTCTGGCTCTCGAAAAAAAAAAAAACAACCCCATGTAATTGTAGTCAGAAAAGATGATAGCCTATTGAGAGCCTAACCATAATCCTACTAGTAGGGGCTCCCGATGCGACGTCACAGTGGCCTCCACAGTGTCCACAGGAGTCCACGGTGGCCTCCCAAAATAACTTTTTTGACAAATTTTATTGACGATTCGGTAGAATTTGGTGTTCCATTCGGCAGAATTTTGAGTTCCATTGGGCAAAATTATCATCATTTGGCGAAATCTGGAGCTCCATTCGGCAAAATTATCATCATATGACGAAATTTAGAGCTCCATTCGGCAAAATTATCATCATTCGGAAAAATTTGGAGCTCTATTCGGAAAACTGAGAATTTCCACCCTTCCAAAAATTTAACTTCGGGTCGCTCCTGCCTAATACTCAGTCTATATTACATTTGGACTCCGTTCTTAACTCATGGTTTACTCCATCATTTGTTTTTAAACTTCGGGTTAGAGTAGATGGTGATTACAACGGTAAATAATTAAAGTTTGATCATTCTAACTTTTCGTCTGATTTCAAGAAAATGAACTGATATAGTGTCAGTTGGGGTGGATGGAAACAACATTTCAAGGTTTGAACTTTAGGTTCTTTCCATTAAAAAAAATCGTATTGTCAATCTAATATTAGGTTATTTCAGCAATCTCCACCAGTGTGATAAATTGAGTTCATTTCAACTCAACGCAACTGATGATACCATTAAAAAAATCCTATTATCAACCAAATAATAGGTTACTTAAAGAATCTTCACCTGTGTGATAATTTGAATTTGTTTCAACTCAACGCAACTGATGCTAAAAAAAAAAAAAAAAAAAAAAATCGTCTAGCAATTTTTTACAAACCAGTAAACATAACTGATGCCCTTTTTGTACGAAAAAAAAGCTTAAGGAATTTAAAGTTAAAAAAAAATTCATTGAAAAAATCTTCATTATAGTTGAAGTTAGTTTTTGACAAATAATTAAAAATCTTTCTAACTTTCTACTAGAGGCAAAAACGATCAACTGTAATTGAAAATATCGTGACTATGGCTTTGAAATTGGAAGAAAAGTTAGTGACAGTCAATTAAAAAGGAGCAGAAGTATAATTATATGCTCAGAATTTGGAGACAATATTAGTAGGAAAGTTTTTTTTTTTCAGGAATATTTTTTTTATTAATTGTCCTTTAATGGATCATTTCAGATTTAATTTAAATGTATCTCCGAATTTTCTAATTAAACGACTAAACAAAGAAAGTAATGAGAGTTTGATAAGTCTTACTAGAATAGAAATTTCATTAAGTTATTCAGAATATATTCCGTGTTAGCCCTTCATTTTTTGCATTAAGATCATTTTATTAATTAGGTTATATATAAAAAAAAATAATGTAAAAAATGAAACAGTTTGTGTTTGTTTTGTATGAAGAACTAGCTGATTTTAATAATTAAATTGTTTTTATTATATTACTGGAATCATCATTTAAAGCAAAATATAGAGACGAAAAAAAAAAAAAAAAAGTATAGAATGAAAAAATAAATCTTTGGATTTTCAATTTAAGAAAAGTATTGGTTATTACATCATACACATTTACTTGTTTTGATCTTTGGTTGTTTTTATGTTTTTTTACATTTGTGCTTGTTTTTTTCTAATTTAGTTGGCCTAAGTCATTTCATTTATTGACAAACACATTATTTTATTTTTTCAGTATATTAAGGCTATGTACTTACAGATGAAAAAAAAAATCGACGAAATTAATATTCTGAGATTAAAAGATAAAAATTCACTCCTTATGGTTCCGAAAATTGTTCGTCACCGCATACTGTTTGGATGGTCCATACGGTGGCAAGCAATCCTTAAGGTGACGATGACATAGAACATACCATGGATAATATGTTAGTAGATTCGAGCATAAGTAGCAGTAGTACTCATGAATCTGCAAGATTTTTGGACTACAAAAAAGCTTCCGTGTACAAATTAATGCTCAAGACAGGTTGTGCTTGAATTGAGAATGCTTTTATTTGAGGAAAAGTTTTATGTCAATTTCGGCTTCGCTTTGAAAGGAGCTTGCAGTTCAGTACGTAGAAACATCAACCACTTCATCAGTTATAATAGCATTGTCAAGTACGAAATATTTTGGTGTGCGTTTACTGCCTGTTTTGTTGCTGATTCTCTTTTCTGTAAAGAACGCTGCCGAATATTTAACTACGCAGAACACTTGCACATGGGTTGCGTTGAATCTTCATGAGTACACGAGCAAGAAGCAATAGCATTGCCAACAGCGAGTGATTAACGTGTGGGTTTACTGCCTGTTTCCAGGCTGCCTTCCTCTGTTTGATAAACTCTGCTTAAAGCCTGTATACGCAAGCCACTCGCACATGAGTTGTGCTGTAGTCTCGAAAATTGAGCCTAATGTGCACCGAAAAGGTCTCAAGTTTCTGAAAATGTCGAGTTCTTTGAAACGCTGCTACAAGTCTTACAAGAAAGGTTTTTTCCGTTTTGCCAGAATGTGGCCGAATTTTTGAGGAACTACTAAATTCAATCGTCATGAGTACATGAATAAGTCTAATGTGCTCTCACTTCGTGACATTTTGGTGTGGTTCACTGTTGGTGATATGTAGCGCACTTTATTGATGGGGGAAACTTGTACCTTGGACCACTTCTAAAACTTTTTGGTTTTCATAAAACTTAACTTCAAGTCATTTTGCATAAGTAAAAAAAGATTTCGGATTATAAAA
The DNA here is from genome assembly GCF_026930045.1 of Uloborus diversus. NCBI lineage: Eukaryota > Metazoa > Arthropoda > Arachnida > Araneae > Uloboridae > Uloborus > Uloborus diversus. The sequence goes on from NC_072736.1 coordinate 36,657,510, forward strand.
AAAAAATATTTTTCTATTTTTGTACATTTTTCACAAGTTTTATGTAATTTGGTCCATGGTACATGATGCTCGTGTACTTGAGACAGACCTCTTGTACTTGCTTAACTGCATAACTTAAGTTGTATTCAAGTTTATTGGACCCACTTTCATTAAACTTTCTTAAATGTCTAGTAATGGTTGACCTTCTCACTTTGAATACTTTTTCGGCCTCTCTAAAAGTCATTTTTTTGTCAGAAGCATTACTTCTTACTGCTTCAATAGCATTTTGCAATGCTTCAACATCTATTGGATCCCTCTTGATTCCAGTTTTATTTCGACGCATGATGAAATCCTACCTAAAAAAAAAAAAAACAATCACTACAACCAATTGTACCTATTGTATCTTGATCCAGTGGTTCAAGGTACAAGATGGAGTTTGGTTTCAAGGTACACGAGGGTGCATGTTTATACAAAAGTGGCTACCCTAGCCTAACAGCTACGTAAAAAGTAAAGATTAAATGTTGAATACACTTACCGAGAGATAGGCAATAGATATAATGGTCAATCAGTTGGGTAACACTAGTCTTTAAAAGTCCAATTTTATTTAAGTAACACTGGAATTATTTACTTTCGTTTGCACAAATCACAAAACAATCATTGTCCGCGTAAAAGCTGGAGTTTCAACCTACTACTCACTCTGGCAGGTGGAGAGACTGTCATGGCTGACCTAGTACCGTGATTCCTCACTAGGTAAAAGTACTGAGCTGATTAGAGTGTATGGCGCAAGGTACACCATGGTCAAGGTACAATAGTCTCCCCTACATCTATTGAAACTCGATTGTTCGGAAAAAGAACCGCAGAAGAAAAAAAGCGTTGCAATCAGAAAAGAAGTTGTTATGGAACACTAAGAAGAAATTTCGAACTCATGCTTAACAACTTTTAGGAAAGTTACTGCATCACAACGCAAAAAATAGAGTACAGGTAAAAAACATACTTTCATTCTACTTTCATCTACTTTCAAGTCCTATCGAGATGAAAAAGGCAGTACAAAAAGAAAAAAAAAAGAGGATTAATTAGTAAAGATGTGCAGAAGAATATAAATTTATATTCAGGTGAAAAATGGAAAATACGAGGATAAAGGTTAAGTGAAAACAAATTATTTTGCTTCACATGTAGATCAAAGTTGAATTATAACAAAAAATTAAAAAAAAAGTAGTCGAATGATGATATTAAAAATAAACTACTAAAAAACTTTTAAAACCTAAATTCTTAACGTATCGTATTACAAAAAATCTTCTCATAGTTATGATTTTGCAAGTATTTTTGTATTAAAGTGAAAGGACAAATTTCAGCAGAAAAGAACTCGTTTCTTTTTTATAAGCCACGAAAGTTTACAGAAGAGAGAGGATATCTTACCGTTATAGGTCGCGACTCATTTGCAGTTTTTTTCGTCAAACTGGTCAAAACAAAGTACTCAGTGTCCCGTGCATTGTTCCCAAAATCAATGTTGCTGAAATTTGAAATTTAATGTTTAGTTTTTAAATAAAGCATTCTATTAAATAAGACTAATAGTTACATAAAATGAAAACAGTTTCACCAAAAAAAGAAGTATATACCATTCAATATAAAAAATTTCGATAAGGCAGAAGATCTATGCCCCAACAACCTTTATTAAAGTTCATTGCCTAAGACTTCTGTTGAATAACTGTTAGATCTATTTAAGCCTTGCCATTTTAGTCAGACATTAACAAGCACTAGGAACTGCGCGTAAGTACATAATACCTTGGAAGGGGGGGACATCAAATAAGGAATTTGTTTCGTTACAGAAACCAAAGGAGATGTTAGCTGCCAAGTCTAGACTTCCAATTTGCTGTAATGCTTATTACATTTAATTTATACGAAAAACACAGAAGTATTTCATAACCTGAAATTCACTGGCTAATTTCCAGCAAAAAAAAAAAAAAAAACTACACAACAACTGAAGTGGAACAATAGAAGGGAATTATGTATTGTTCGGTACATCAATTCCTGTTGTAATGAAGATATCTTGTCACATTCAAACAATATTCCTGTCGTTCTGATATAACATTTTATCCACATTACAGGAACGATTCATCCACATTATTTCAATGATAATTACTCTATTCTCAATTGCCAGTAAATGCTTTCCAATAGGCAACCATGAGAAGCATTACTTCCTCATTCATATATGTACATAAATTTCCCTAGAAATATATTCGACGAAAATGTATCTAATTTTCAATTACGCAATACCGTCGAGCATTTATTTTCTCTAAATTATTCTGTAGGGATTGTGAATGTGTGAGTGAAATTGCAAGGGTGAAACAGATCTAAAAGAAATTCAAAAGTCGTCTTCGAAAATGAATTTGAATCAAGGCTAAAATCGATCGAACAGTTTTTGCACAATTTTTTAAAGTAAAATTCACAAATGTTTAAATATTTTAAAGAATCTAAAACATCTGCTGATTGAGTCGTATTTAAGCATAGAAGCTTTTATGTAAGCTTAATACGACTTTCTTTCCAGCTTAACTTCCAAGACAAATGATTGAACACGTAAATTAATCATTTGTCAAAATCTATTGAATTCTAAGACATGTAATTGCCCTGTCAATGAAAACAATTACGCAACTAAACTATGCCAATGTCACAATGTATCAACAATGGAATTATCTTCTGGAAGTGCGGAGTCAAAAAATAATCTTCTCATTTTCGTGGAGTTAAGAAGTTTGAGGCTTTCTTCAAGATACCAGCCTTAATTTTTATAGCAATTACTGAGACAGTTAAAAGCCTAAGTGAATTTCTTGTGAACGTGGATAGTCTTAAATTCCTTTAAGTATTTAAAGTACGAATTTATGTGTTAGAAACGCAATTTAACCATTAATGTGATTTTACATTAACTGACAACTGTATGAAATTATGTAAGTACATTCCATTATCCATGGAATATGGTACCACTATAACCGCGAATAAGTGAAATCCGTGGATACTCCGAATAATAGATGAGAAAAGATACTAGTGCGTATAATAGGTAAAAAATATGAACAACACTCAAACATAAATTTAAACTAAAGCTAAAAACGATAAAATTGAATGTGAAAAATACAGGTACAGTGAAACGTGTGTATAACGATACTGTCTATAACAATAAACCTGTCTATAAGGATATTTTCCTTGATCCCAGCAAAATGTGAGCATGAATAATCAAACTGTCTATTATGATAACCTGTCTATAACAATATTTTTTTTAGGTCCCAACAAGATCGTTGTACACAGGTTTTACTGCATAAATATTGTTACGCGTTCGAGGCAACTTCAAGAAGTTCTTTAAATGACGACACAGTTCTTGAGAAAGAAACACAGGAGATTTATTTACACCTATGTACAAGAAATATCGTTAGCAACTGCTAAATTAACCATAGGAATTATGCAAATATCAATTAGCCACGTAAACTCAATGATAGTATACGTATTTACATCCAAACAAGCAAAAACACAGCGCAAAGGCTAATACACACAGAGCTAAATACATGCTCTCAGCGCAAATGACACTTTTATCACGCGCGGAGGCTATTTATAAATCCTAGAGAAGTTTCGACAAAATTCGAAATGCTTCTCGATGTTTTCTTTTTATTCCATTCGCAAATCTTATCATTCAGAAATGGGGGACTTCATACTTCAGGCGAATGTTAGGGGGTTGTATGTACATTACAAGAAACTATTTACAGGTTACGTTACTAAGACGATTTTAGATGAAGGATAATAAAATAATAAACGCCACATTTAGCCAGATTACAACAAATTAATCATAAACATAATTACTATTTACAGAATTTGTAACAATATATATGTAAGCAAAAAAAGTCAGATAGTTGTAAATTTTCACCGTTAAAAAAAACGTGAAAGGACCCACACACGTATAATCCGACTACTGATAATCGAGAGTTTAATGTACATAAATTACATAATTTATATAAAGGTGGTAATTAAAAGAGCATTACGCTGTTTTTTCAGTCTGTAAATCTTGTTTAATTTCATCAAGGAGTCTGTAAATCTTGTTTGCTGTGGTGAAATAATAGCCGTAACAAGAATAATGCAATTGGTTGAATCCAAAATTGAAAAAAACTGCCTTTTAACAAGTTTTGGAAGTACACGAGAACTCATGATTGTGCGAGGGATAAGGATTGCACAAAAAACGTACACAAAATTTTTCCCACTACTTAATTAACAGCTACAAAATATATTGTTGAGTAAGGGATGGGTGTCTCTGCGGTAGGTAGTGATCGCAAGAAAAGTCCATTTTACGATAAAGTTCGAAATTCTGTGTGAGAATTTTTTTCAAACAGGAAAGGAATACAGTTTTTGCAAGGGTATATTTTTATCAGTTGAATTCATGTTATGCATTTTGAATCCCAAGTAAAACTTATTATTCAAAGCTGCACTTAAAAACAGGCTTGGTCATTGAAAACAACGAGCATAACTCAACAAATTATCGTTTACAAACCTATGACACGTTAAGGGTAAAATGATTACAACTCCTGCGGCACTCTCTTAAGGGTTACATTTTTATTCGGAGAATATTTCAAATACGCTTCCATATACCAGACACTTACCGCAAGAAGTTGGTTTGCTGCTGTGTTTCGGAGTTATGATAATAGTAACTGAAAAGCGAAATAAAATTTTAGAGGAACAAAAAAACCCTTTCGTGCTTTGTACCAAATTCAAGTTAATTTGCAAGAAATTCTGCTCAATAGTTTTTGTTTTATGTCAAATATAACCATTCACACGCACAAATATGCTTTCTCTTTTAATATTACAAAGTGAATATAAAGGAGATAAGAAACTATAAACACCTTTGTGCAGAAAAATTAAATTACAAATTGCAACGTTTTTGTTATTTTTCAAGATGAAGACAGCTTTACCATGCTTACGTATCTTAGAATGGTATTCAAAAAGAAAAAAAAACCCTCCTTCCTTGCGAGACACATAATTATGTTCATCTGTATGCTGTTTTTAAAAATTATTCTACTTCAAACTCTCGCAAAAGTGCATTTTTAAGTAGGCTTTACTCTATGAAACACTGAATTAATTATAATGGAGAAGTTAAAAGAGTCAGCGAACACACTTATTTCGCTCTTTAAATTGTGAACAAAGAGATACTTTGATTTCCTTGAAATTAAAGAGAACTGTCAGTATTTCAAATGTGTGTGTGTGCTAAGTATTCATTTTTGCGGAAACCTTTATGGGACAAAACATTTACTTTTGAAAAATAATTTTTCCTTTTCATAGCTCAAAAGAGTATTAGTAAAATATTTCTAATTTTATTCTATTACCGTCCAGTTTCTAACAGGAGATTCAGATTTAAAAAAGTAGGTTTCTGTACTTATGTAAGGGCATTAGACATTATACTTATTAAATTCGAAGTTAAAAAGAAAGTAAAGATGAAAGAGACGTTTCAACATCAAAAGGAAATTGTGCTCGTAATGTACGTTCTTTTATATCCTGGCCGAGAAAAAAGTCCCCCCCCCCCCGGCGATAAGAGATGAAAGAAAACGTTTCCAAAAATATTCGCAGACTAAGCTAAAAATAACTGGACTCTTTAGTAATAGAGCTAAACAAGCGTTTCAATACGTTTGAAAGCAAATATTTATTCAAAGTATGATCCATTTAACTCAATATAACCTTTTTGAATGGTCAACCAATTCATTGATGGAATTTTTAAATCCGGTTTGGGAATGTTCATTAGCACTTCTGTCATGTCTGCTTGAATGGCTGGAACATCATCGTAAAAAGTTCCTTTCATTGCAAGTTTCTGTTTTGGAGGCAGAAAATAGTTTCGTGTTTTTAATCCTCCTCCGTATTCACTTGATTTTTCAGCCCCCTCCGTATTCACTTGATTTTTCACCGCGTGACTTCTCTCGGTTCCTGAAACTGAACACTGTAATGAAAGAAGTTTTTTACGCTGATGTTCCAGCCATTCAAGAAGCCACGACACAGGTGTAAAAGAACTTTTCCAAAACGGAATTTAAAAAGTCTGTGGACAAACTAGTTGAATTTTCAAAACATCGTATTAAGTTAAATAAATTCTCTTTTGGATAAATATTAGCTTTCAAACATATGCTCCTATTTTACTTTGAAATGCGCAATATTTTGCTACAACTACGCCTATCTTATTCATTCACTAAAAGTTAGTCGCAACTCGTATCAAAAGTAATGAATCTAACTTCATTATAATCAGTAACATAATTGCGGATAAAACACAAAAATAAACCTTACGCTAATGCTTCATTGAAACTTATAAAAAATATTGGTTTATCTTCAGTTTCACCGACATTTCAAATTTCCTTCCCCCAGCCTTTTATAAATCAAAAGGTATGATTGAAACTAAAAAACAAGAGGGAAAAAATTTCGTGTCGGCGAAAGAGGGAGGAACACCAAAATATTGAAATATCTCACCTCATAATATTGATAATATTAGATTACCTGTAGTTCCTAATGCAAAGGTTATGTATAGGTAACTGAAGTACTTAAGCATCTCATCCCAGAGTATTAGTAGCATTTGAGTGTCCATAATCCATAAAAAAGAGCATTCGAGAAAAAGTTTATTATAGGGTTATGTGGGAACTTCGACAAATATCGGCACTACGGACCAGTTGACACCAAATCCAGAATCTCAGTTTTTGCGTCAGGTTAGGGAAGAAATTGCTATTTCACTTCCAAACGTTGTCTATTTATGATGCAATTTTATGTAAATACGTGTGTTATGCTGAAGACTACCTTCGTCAAACTAAAGAAAAAAAAGTTTGAAGGTAAAACCGCCAATAGTTGACGCTGCCTTAGTTGTTCACACTTCCAAAGTATACTGAAAGGTGAGCAAGTAAGCATTGCAAATTTAAACGCCGATTTACGATTTTAATTATGAAACCGAAAATGTGTGGGCCGTGGTGGCCTGATCGCTAAGGCATCGTACTTGTGATCGGAGGGTCCCTGGTTCGATCCTAGCTGATCAAAGATCCACCATCTTCATTAAGAGTGACTGGGGGACGTTAAATAAGTTCGTGGTCACAAAGTCCTCCAAGTGAACATCTGGGGCTGCAAGGCTAGAAGTTTTTCGGTTTCTGGTTTGGTGCTAAATTCTCGAACTGTCCATAGATGGTGCTACCATCTATTGAGTTGTCTGTGTGAAATTGGACATCCCCCCCAAAATAGACGCTCGATTAAACGGAAGCCGTACCTCTCTGCTTTAAAATGGAGTAGCATTGCTGCTCGGACTCGGGTTCCCGAGTATCATGAGTAACAACAACACAAAAAATGTCTTTGTTTTTTTCTCTTTTCACCTAAATTCTAAAGAGGAGTTCAAATTTTCAATACTCTTATCTGCTTTTTCTTTCTAAGCGTCAACTACTAGCGCAGAGTCAATTGTTGGTGGTTTTATCATATACAGATTAAAACTGTTATAAGAATTATTTATAATTCTGTAATCCATTTAAATATGTAAATTATTGTTTTAATTTTTAAGCAAAAGAAATAACATAAATTACCTCTTAGATCCCGAAAGGAATACAAGTACTCATTCTTTTAAACTGACAGCTTCGAAACAGTTTAAATGCGAGAAGAAGTAGAATAAATAACTGGCTTCCTGTGTTCAAGGATTTATTACTGCTCAGTGACCGTTGCAGAACATCTTAATTAATTCCTCTGACTTAAAAGTTTATCAATCGAATATCCGTCCTCTGACGGAATAAGAGAATGTTTTAGGCTACTGAAATTAAGACTGATACTGGAGATAATGGTAAAAGAAATCCTTTTACGTAACTAATCATTTGGAAATGTAATAGGGAAGAATTTCTTGAAGGAAAACGGAATAAGATGCGTTAAATAAATAATCTAATTCATTTGCTAATACAACTTTTAAAAATACTTGAATGAATTTTGAGATATTTAAAACTTGAATTTTGAATATTTAGGAAATATGATCAGCTAAAAATAAAAAAACATAGTATCCGTCCACCGCCAATTCAATACCCGACTAAAATATCTTATTATTCAGTAAAGATATCATGGATTGAGCTTGCAATTTAAACTGTTCTTCCTAATGCTGTTCTTTCTAAGGAAAACAAATATTAGTTCCATCCATGTCTTCTGTTTTAAAAGTTTTAAAAGATATTTTTGATTTTCAAGCTATCCTAAAAATCCAATTTTCTATGCTTCGATTCTGCAGTGTACAACATTGTATTGAACTATTTATACTAGTTAAATGTAAAAAATGTAGCATAAATTGTTATCATAATTGCTAGTTTTGGTTCACTCTTCAACAATAAAATACATCGTTTATCTTTTCTCTAGAATGTAAAATGCATTTGAGCACTTAACAAGACCTTGTTCCCTTAACCACGCGAGATTTGGAAACAATTAAATTAAGGAAGCATTTTCTTAAAATTTCTTAGTCAAACGTTCAGCGGGTCACATCGATCTTCTTAGTGTATAATCTTTAGCGGCTGCGAATACCGAAAATGAAGTTTAGAAAAACAAAATTAATTCGTTTCTGACAAATTAGGGTTTCCAGAATCTAATACTTTATTCAGGGGCTTAATCAATGCTTTTAAAAGTTTTAATATTACATAACTATTAGTCTGGATTTTTTTATTCATACTAAAAATCATTCAAAAAGAATGCTAAGGAACTTTAATTTATTTGCATTATAAACAGAAAATCATTATCCAAAAATTAAATTATATATGCGGCAAGATGTGTATGCGAATGTAATATTAAATTAAAGATACTGTAAAGCAGTGGTCCCCAACCTTTTTCATATCGCGACCCCCTTTTCACCAACTAAACAACCCACAACCCCCTATGTGTCTTCCATACATAATTTACTATAGTCCCCCATGTGCCTGTGAGTGTATCGTGCGTAGCGTATGCGCACATAGCACATAATTTTGCATAACGACTCAAGATGTTTGAGGTATTTTATTTAAGCGTAATGTTTTTTTTTTCTACAATAATTGCAGAAATAAAAAAATATGGTCTCGATTGTGTTAAACGTACATTTCGGCACTTTCAAAATATTTGCTTCTTAGCAGAGGCGAATGCAAGATTTTGTTTTCTGAAGAACTGAGGTCATAAAAATCTTATATAGTCTCAGTGTCTCCAAATTTTATAGAAGCGAATGATTACATTTTCTTTTAACAATAGTTTCATTAAATAAAAAAAAATAAAAAAAGGGCATTTGGAATACCCTCAATTTGTATCAAACATATATATAGCAAGAGAGCAAAAATTTGTACTTGGAGGGGGGGAGGTGTTATTGATATTGTATGAGCAGTAAAATTAAGAAAATTGCGTAATCTAAGCGGAGATAGAGAACCAAGAACATAAATCTACAGTCGTAAGTTTAACATTCGCGATGATTCTCCCCTGAAAATTGTTCGAAATTTTAGTTCTAAAATTGCAGTTTACACGATCCCTGGTGATGTTCGGAGGAGGAGAGGCGCAGGAACTTTTATAAATGGTTCAAACTCGGACACTGTTTTTGACATTTAACGTTTTTGAAGTCCTAAAAATGAAGTTTTAGATAATTTTTGACGATGGGGAGGGGGAGATGGATTGGGGATGCACTCTAATTTTTTGAAAATGAAAATGTTATGACCTAAATAAGCTCTGTTGTAGATTATCTTTGTTGAAGTTAAGGGAAGAAGAGGGGTTCGGGCAACCTTTCTCCGAAAAATTTTTGATTTTGAGTTTCAAAAGGCCATCTTTGTAAACGTTAGGGAAAAGATTTGGGTTTGAAGCTTCTCCCCCTTCCCCCGCAACTTTTCCAGAATTGAAGCTCCCCCCAAAAATAAAATATAGTCGAGTTTTACTGATGCGAGGGAAGAGAGGATTTTGGGTACTCCCAAAGACATTTTTCGAAATTCAAGTCCAAAACACAGAACAGAAGATTATCTTTGATGACAAGGGTAAATATTCGGAGATCTTCACCCAGAATATTTTAAAAATTTAAGCCCAAAAAATAATTTTTTTTAATGATCTTTAATTATGTGAAGGGGGACACCAGGCGTTCCCCTGGAATTTTTTTCGAAATTAAAAACCCAAAAACACATTTCTTGGCTATTTTTGATGAAGTGAGAGGACGGAATGAGGGTACGTGGCTTTTCAGTGGAATATTTCCAAAATTAAGTCTTAAAAATCTAACTACAGGACATCTTTCTAGATACGTTTTGGGGTGTAGAGAATCTCTCACAGAATTTATTGGATATTGAAGTTCCAAAACAAATTTTAGACGATTTTGGGCAATGTTAGAGGGTGTTAATTCGGTACTCTTTAGCTGAAATTTTTAGAAATTGAAGTTCCTAAATCAAAGCTTAAGATGATCTTAGAGGACTTTAGTAGATCAGGTACTCTGACATGAGAGGGGGAAAGGGTGGGGGTTGCTAGAACCCCATAGCCGTTTTCATGTATTCACCATTGCGTACAAGAATTGATGCTACTCTAAAATGATGCTATTTTCCCCATATGTGTTTGAATTTTTCAACTATGCAATGATATATTTTTAAATGAAGGGATAATGTCGCGACCCCCTAAGAAATGCTTCCCACAGGTTGAGAACCCCTGCTGTAAAGATTAAAACACTAAAAAAAAAAAAAAGTAAAAACCGTATTTACTAGAACCGCATTTAGTAAAAAAGAAAGGAAATGAAAAACAGATTTTAAATCACTTCATGTAGTAGCTTTTGGTATAAGATTTTTTTTTGTTAGATATGAAGTAAAGAATAATTATTGATGATTACTGTCACTTAGCGCTTTAAGTTTAATAATATAATTACATACAGAAAACCTCCAACCCGAAATAAATTGCAAAAAAAAAAAAAAAAAAGCATATAGTGAGAGAGAGAAATATGATTTGACGAAAGATCATTCATAATTAGAGAAACTTTTAAAATGAAGCTTAGCACTTTGCTACACGTTTGAGTGTTAATTTTCTGAGCTTCTAAGAATTGATGTAATTAGTAATATATTTTTTGTGGTAATCATTTGGCAATTTTTGCAAATTGACCATCTTTGCCCCATGGTTGGCGAAAACCTCACGTCACCGTACAACTTTAATCGGAAACAGAACAAGTTTAAAAAAAAATGATTCAAAAGATGAAGAAAACAAAAAATAAATGAGAAATAAATAAAACTATGCAAAAAGCAAAGCAATACTTACATTGAGGATTGTATGGTTATTAACGGAAAAGTAATTTCAAGCACAAATCGTAGAACTGTCATCCTCTTTCTCACAATTTACTCAAGCATCATGGATTCATATTCCGTATTTAGAGTTGTGTATCATCTCCCATCTGTATATAGAATCACAATATAAGTCAGCACCAAAAATATAGGTTTCATCTTGTTCATCATCAGTTCAGTCGTCACATTTAACAGGTTTTTTTTCCCCAGGAAATATTGACTTTATTGTGTATAGATTTAGTATCGCCTTCAGCGTAGGAGCTTATTTTTCTCTCTTTTGTGTGGTCCTGGTAAATGGGAGTTTCCTTTTAGAGCTTTAGGCTATTATTTTCACTTTCTGTCCATCTTCTCTTTTCTCTCGCTTTCAGTGTTTCTTCTCCCTTTTACTTTTTCATCTTTCTTTCCTTTTTTTTCTGTTTTAGCATTCACTTACCCTTTGCCCGTACATATGTATTAAACATAAATCTATTTTTTCAGGCCTCATGGCGTTTCATAACTTTTTTAAAGTTATCGGGTAAAACAGAGCAAAATGCAATTTTGGTTTACTAAAGCGCGAGAGCTTGCTCTGCAACATATCGCAAAACAATTTGGGTGTTTTATGGCTCTAATGCAAGTTAAAATATGATAATTAATACTGTGGATTCATGTACTTACTTACTATGGTGGTTGGGAAAAATCGATTTCTTTATTTCGGAATTGAACTGCCTTTCAAAAGTTGTAGTTTGGTATCCTCAATCGGGGACAAATAATGAAAGAATTCTAAGTTGACATCTTCAATTCGCTCATGGTCCTGAAAGTTTGAAACTATATGCTAAAAATTGAATTTTTCAAAAAATAATTAAAAAAAACGTATTTTTACTTCCTTTTACAAAAAAAAAAAAAAAAAAGGAAGTATTGCATTCGCAAAAAAATTTTCACTCAAATATCGACCTTAATTTACATTTTGCTCACCCCCGAATGAATGTTGAGTTTTTTTTTTCGACTCGACCACACGTGGATAAGTGACTAAGAACGCATAGACAAGCGAAATATCCATTTTGACGATTCCCGAGTTAGTTACAACGAGTTTTCTCGTGACGTCTGTAGGTACGTATGTATGTGCGTATGTGTGTATGTGTGTATGTGCGTATGTGTATATGTATGTCGCATAACTCAAGAACGGTATGTCCTAGAAAGTTTAAATTTGGTACGTAGACTCCTAGTGAGGTCTAGTTGTGCACCCCTCCATTTGGTTGCATTCGGGTGTTTTAAGGGGGTTTTTTAATCCTTTTTTGGGGAGGAAATCGTTGTTAATTTCGATGAATACTCAAGTGGTGTTACAATTTGGCGGACACTTGGCGATATACCACTAATCTTTTGGTCGCCAAGTTTTGCCGCCAACTTGGCGACAAATGTGCCTTTTTTTATCTGGTTTTAATTTGACCGCCGTTGGTGATATTTAGAGAGTAAACTTTTGAATCACATTAAAATAACCAAAAATGAGAAAATAACATTAAATTGGAGTAAAAGGAAGTCATGTGAGGCACATCAAATCGTTTCATAATGCAGCAGCCATAAATTGTCAGTAAAATAACCTGCTCAATCTAAGGCGTATGCGCGAACTAAAGATCTTATGTAAGAGCTGTAAAATATTTTTTAGGTTTAAACTGAGCTATATACTGACAATTTATGGCTGCTGCATTAAGAAAAAAAAAAAAAAAGTTTTATAATTTTCTGAAAGTTGCAATTTTTATGATATTTTTTCGAACTTTCAGCCTCATGCGCGAACTGAAGATGTCAAATTAGAATTTTTTTATTATTTTTCCCTCATTTAGGAAACCAAACTAAAACTTTTAAGAGGTAACGCGATTCCGAAATAAAGAAATTGATTTTTTCGAACTACCCTATTACTTACCCTTTGTGAAAATCTTTTCCGTTACATTTGAAAATCTTTATCACCTAAAAATCAGGTAAAAAGTTACGTTCAACTACTTTCTATGGCCATTATAATATCTGCAATCAAATCAGGAAAAAAGTTACGTTCAACTACTTTCTATGGTCATTATAATATCTGCAATCAAATCTTTAAAAAGTTAAGTTCAACTACTTTTTATGGTCATTTTTATATCTGCAATCAAATCAAATAAAAAGTTACGTTCAACTACTTTTTATAGTCATTATAATATCTGCAATCTTCCTGTTCTGATAGGGTTTCCATTCCCGCGCCAATCCCAGTCCCGGGGGATTTCGGGATTGTAAAGAGGTAATCCCGCGGGATCCTGGTATCCCCCAGGATCGACTTTATTCTTCTAAAAGTTAAGTAGTCAAATAGAAAAAGTTGTGTGTTTTAGGAAGGACTGCCTTTGTTACATGAATTAGTCGTTATCTCAAATTCCGTGCACCAATTGTAGAGTACTACAACAAAGTCGCATCTCAGTTAGCGACTATCGTTTGGTACGCAAAAGTGTACTTTAAAAAAGTCTAAGACATCTTAACAAAGCATCGCTCGCGTGGGATGGGAAAGATTTTCGCTCAAAAAATAATGGACTTGATGAAAACGCGTGATGTGGCTCCACTGCAGTTGGCTTTACTGAGATTAAATAATTGTGGATATTTAGAAAAAGATCTCTATTAACTTCACCAACTTCTAAGATAGATATTTCTTTTATTATGGGAGGGTGTCATGTTAAAGGTTTTTGTTCATGAACTTCAAATTTTGGCCTGTTTTATTTTTATTTTACTATAAATAATTTAATTGCCTACTTGCCTTGTTACTTCATTAACGTTGGTCATTGCATTAGTGTACTTGATTCGTTACAGCAGGATCTGATTGGGTCGCACTCTCAGTAAATGTTTTTAAATAACTTCGCTAATTTTACCTCTCACTTTAAAGATACAATTAAAAACTTGAGCAATTTAACGTACTGGACTATCATGCATGTCACCTAGTGTTTCATCCAAGTTTCTGTCACCTCTTTTAGAGTTTTGCCAAACACTGAAGATTGCTCAGCTACTTCCTACAACATAATTTTTAAGGTACACTGTAACAAATTTCGGAAACGTTTCTGGATATATCGGAAACGTTTCCGAAATAGTAGGAATCCTTCATCCAGAAGTGAACTCCTCATTATTCAGAAAGCTTTTTGTTATTTCAAGAAATCTAGAAGCGGAAGTGATGACGCAACGCTTCGAAACGCATTTCATCCTTCCAACACGGGCGCCAATGAGTCGGAAATAGCGAGAACTTATTTTTTTCTTATCTATGGTTGCTGCAGTCAGCAACTGTTTGCATTGGATTGCTTGTTATTTCATGTCTAGAGAGTAGTAAAATGTGTCGAAACTAATTTTACGCCTTTGCATTTTGGACTGCTCTTGATTTTTTAGACGATGTACGCAGCTATTAAGTTAGTTAATAACCATTTGCTTCTTTACAATATCCAGTGCAACCATAATTAGATATATATTGTGTGTTTAAGCGTGAATAGTTTCAACAACCGTGTTTATACTTAATGAAACGAAACCCTTTGGATTACTTATTCAGTTGTAATGGAGGTACTTAGATTTTCTTCCGCTCATGTTCACTTGTAAGTATTAATGAATATTTTAAAACATGTTGTTATATACATTTATATTTTTGTTGATTTGCATTTGATGAGGTTCCAGTTGTAACTGTTTTTGGGTTTATCGAATTAATTTAAAGTTATCCTACATACTTATGTGCGCGGTGTACTATTTGTTGTAAGCAACTGAAACTGATTAATTGCGCAAAAGAAATAAGATTTATATTTGAGAAGCAATCACAGAAAAGTTATTTCGAAATACTTGGATGTACATACATTTTGGTTCTAAAGAAAAAGAACCAATTGTTTAATTCATTAAAAATATGGTAATGCAAATGTTTTCTAGTATTGTGCTATGCTTCACAAAAAATGTGCCAGTATTATTTATCTTTTTTTATTATAATATATTCATTCATTTAAAAAATATTTATGCCATTAGAAAATGACCCAGTTATCTATTAGTTAACAACATAGTTATGCAATTAATTCATGTGCTTATTCATTATGTTAAATGTGGTTGAAAATAAAAAATTCCTTGACATTAGTTGTTCGGTAAATAACATTTCCTTCATGGATATACTATTTTAATGTAGGACAGTCAGGAGGAATGAGTCAGTGGCAAAAATGGAACAGCTGCATTTATGCCGAAATAAAAAGTAATATTATTTCATGTCACTGTTTTAAAAGTGATCATTTTTTAAATACTATGTTATTAATATTGTAACGGATTCGGTGCGACTTCCACTTTCTTGAAATGAAGACACAGTTCTTGATAAAAACACAGGAGCTTTATTTACACTATGTAGGGGAGACCGGGGCAAGATGACTATGCTAACAATTTTCTGTTTTATTAATTTATTTTTAAGGATAGTAAAATTAATTTTACATGAGCTGTTAGAGTGGTCCTTTGTAGTATTAAATATATTACCATTTAATTTTTCAAATAAAAATAACGAAGGATATTTTTATTTTTTCATAACCTTAACAAATTGTCATCTTGCCCCAGTACTGGGGCAAGATGACTTTGACCTAGGGGCAAGATGACAACGTTGAAAAAGGTTGAACATATTTTATGTTTTGAATATGTTACCTAGTTTTACAAATGATAGCTATGTTTTTACATCTTACTAAGTATGAAATTAAGCGTAATGCATTGCAGCGTAATGTTCAAGTGTTAATTTTGCAGCTAACAATAGACACAAATAAAAATACCATTTTCATGATTGGAACATTCCTCATGCCACCACTCTTGGTTTTTACAGTTCTGGATCCATTCTTCTGTTGGAGGGTCACAAAATTCCACTTTCTAAGCAAGGCATCTTAGAACACTATTCTTTGAATTTTGTGCAACTGCATTGCTTGTCATGAATACGGGTCCACAGTAATAGACTTGGGCCTACAGGAACTTGATCTGAGCTTTTTTTACTCCCTTTTTAGCTTCTTGAGTTTTTTTTCCCTGTTTTTTTAAATAATTCTTTTTTTCTTCCGCTTTGCTCCTTGTTCTGACATTTCTTTGATGGGTGTGCTTGTAAGAATGTTTGAGCTTCAGTTTTTGTTTTCTCGCATTGTGTTGCTTTAGGCAATGCATTGAAATCAAAAACACTAACATGCTTCTTTGGTTTATCGGAATCAGCATTTGACTTCTGCTTCGTCTGGAGGGTTTATATGTTGGTTTTCTACTTCCTAGGTCTGAGGAATAGCACTATTATTCTTAATTTCAGAGTCAGCAACGTCATAGTCCGCTAAAAACAAGAAAATTATGAGACTCAATACCTCATTCTTTAAACCCTTGATTGGCATTTCCAACTGTAGCTGCTTTGAAGTAAGCGGTGCTCAAAAGCTCACCAATATTTTTTTTTTCTGTTATAGATTGTCCTTGATGAATAACCATAAAGTTGTCACATGCTTGGCTATGCTAGGTTTTTAATGGGCAGAAAAATGACGCATCAGGAGCTAGAGACGATGCGATGTGTGAAATAGCAACCAAATCATGATAATGTTTTTTCACTGCAATATAAGATAGCCTGCAAAGCTATGTGAGATTTATGATTGTCAATAATCAGCAGAGCAGGATATTCTTTGCTTGGTTTAATTCATTCAACTAGTCATTTGGTCAATTAGTTTATAAATAGCCCCTGATCACCCGCTTTCGAATGATACCTCCATTGATTCAATGCGTCCTTTAGCCCCAGAGGAGAAGCGCAAGGTCGCGTGGATAAACGCACAGCGTTTACAGGAATTTGTAAAAGTGGACAACATAGTTAGTTTAATAAATTCCGAAACACGGGCAATAGGCAAGCTCGTCATCTTGCCCCGCGTTGCTGCCCATCATCTTGCCCCAGACTGCCTGTTTGAACAGATTCTTCTCCATAACCATAAAAAAAGGCAATTAGTTGACATTTATTCATGGTAATAGGTAGTATTTAAACTAAGTTACTCATAAATACTCAAGAGACACGATATATCCTATATGTATATGCAGCAGAGCTTATTTACACATGCATAAAAGATAGACCGTGGCAACGGTAAACAATCAGAGCTTCAGAACTAACACAAATATGGCAATTTCAGTATCTCTATACTATTGCTGAACGAACAGCGGCTAGGAGAGCCAGTAGCATGCAGTTGATATAGTTACCTAGTTTAAAACGGAAAAATCAAGGCATTCGTCATCTTGCCCGGCTCGTCATCTTGCCCCGGTCTCCCCTACAGGAGAAATCGTTAACAACTGCTAAATTAATCATCAGCAATTAAGCAAATATCACTCAACACCGTAAACTTAACGGTTACACACGTATTTACTTCTAAATACGGAAACAACACAGTGAAATGCCTCGCTATAAACAGAGCAAATACGCTCTCCGTTCGAAATCTCAATCGAAACTAAACTCTTTATCCAGCGTAACGGTTTTATATACACACCGAAAGAAATCTCTCGAATATTCCAAACGCTTCTGGAAAACAGTAGACCGTTATCAAATTTTATCAATGAACAAAAAAGAAGTAAGGGGGTCGTATACTTTAGCCGAATGAAAAGAGGTTGTATATTCATTACGGGAAACTATTTACAGGTTACGTTACTACAATAATTAATATTTACAGGATTTGTAACATTGCCCCCTTCCTAAGGACTGCACCTCCCGGGCAGTACAATCCTCAGAAAGTGTGCCAAACTTCTATCACAAATATACACATTAATTAATAACTAACAGATACAGAAAACACAATAATAACAAGAAATATTACTAAACATTAAAAAAAAAATTATCTACAACTTTTATGTTATCAACCATGGTTGTTAGCGTAATACTCATGAACTATGGCCATAGTATGGGGCTAACCGATCATAATGTACAACCCTAGGTTTTGCATTAGGTGATCTTTGGATCCTCACTACGACGTCATTCAGTCGGTTAAGGACTTTGTAGGGTCCATCCCAATGCGACTGCAATTTGGGTGAAAGACCTTTCCGTCGGATGGGATTCCATAACCAAACCTTGTCGCCTTCGTTGAATTCATGTCCAGTAGACATTGTGTCGTATCGGGTCTTCATCTTCTCCGCCGCGATGTTGATTCGCTCTCGTGCGAAGTTATGAACGTCTTCCAACCGGGCCTGGAGATCCTGGATGTACTCCTCAGGCGATGAAGGCGCATCCGGAGGACGACCGAAGACGAGATCACAAGGTAGCCGAAGCTCTCGTCCGAAGAGCATCTGAGATGGGGCAAATCCGGTAGTCTCGTGGACAGCACTGCGGTAGGCCAGCAGGAACAAAGGTAGCTTCTTGTCCCAATCCTGTTGATTTCTGGATACCATAAGCGAGAGATTATTCAGGATTGTGCGGTTAAATCTCTCCACCATGCCGTCCGATTGTGGGTGTAGTGGTGTTGTCCTAGTTTTCTCAATTCCGAGAATTTGACATAGGCCCTTAAACAAAGCAGAGATGAAATTCCTCCCTTGATCGGAATGAATCTGCAAAGGTGTTCCATATCTCGAGATCCAATGTTGGACTAGAGTCTCTGCTACGGTGGTAGCTTCTTGATCTGGAATGGGATACGCTTCGGGCCATTTGGTGAAATAGTCGATGGAAACAAGAATGTATTTGTTCCCATCAGCAGTTCTTGGTAGAGGACCCAGGATGTCGATCCCAATTCGTTCGAAAGGAGCTCCAACGTTGTACAGATGTAGCTTCCCTCTGCTTCTTTTCTTCGGTCCTTTACGAGCAGCACAGGCGTCACAAGAATGGCACCACTTCTCCACGTCATCCTTCGCCTTGCTCCAGAAGAAGCGCTCCCGAACTTTATTGAGGGTTTTCAAGACACCAAAATGTCCTCCAGTCGCACTACTATGTATTTCTTTCAGAACATCTGAAATCCTTGATCGGGGAAGTAGTAACTGCCACCTAGATGTTTTGCCGTCATCAGATTCCCATTTTCGGTACAGTACGCCGTTCCGTAAATGGAGTGAGTTCCATAAAGCCCAGTATCTGTTTGTTGCAGGACTGAAGATGGAAACGTCCTGCCAGCTAGGGCGTCGACTGTCACTTTCCATGAACTCCAAAATTGGTTTTATGTCGGGGTCTTCAAGTTGATCCTTTCGAACTTCGTCATCACTCCATGGATCAGGTTCTGATGATGTTGGAGTCACCGTCACCTGATAGGCGGTAGGGCTAGTCGTTCCATAGGGTCTGGTGGGGTAAAGTGGTCATAAAATCATAGGTTTTCAACTTAGGTGGATAATAAATGCAATAAATTCTTTGAATACTTCAACTTTTTTTGTTATTATTTTACATTGCATTATTAAAGAACACGTTCATTGAATTTCAGGAAAAAAAATATTGATTAAAGTAGTTTTATAACATTTTCATTTCCCTTTGTATTTATGACCACTTTACCCCATGGGGTGGGGGAAAGTGGTCATAGCATGGGGTAAAGTGGTCATAATTAAAAACAGCTGCAAAACTGTTACAAATAACCCTATTATTTGTATATTTCGGTTATTTTTATAGTTACAAGTATATGTACGAGTATATACGGGTATGCACGAGTATATACGTGTCGTGTAAAGAGTAAACATGTTCATATATGAATAAATACATGCATACATCAGATACATGCATGCATGTGCCTACTCAAGTGTATTCGTGTATACACGAGCATATAAGCATGTATACGTGATTGCTTACAGGAGTGTATACGTGTCTACACGAGTATATACGAGTCACGTGTATATGCGAGTATATACGCGCAAAACGAACATCATTTGCGTGTTTGCACATGTATCTCGAGCATATACGTACATACCTGAGTTTCTGAGTATATACGTGTATAGTCGACGTATATACGCATATATAAGTGTACATAGATACACTACTGGTCATTAAAATTGCTACACCAAGAAGAAATTGCCAGAATAAAGCTAAATTTTACACACGTGATAATAAAATTGACATTAGAAAGTGATTACAAAATTAAAGCAACTTATCATTTATGGTTGGAAAAATCTCGAATAAATGGAGGTTTAAGTACCCTGTTAAGCCACCTCTAGCGTAAATGTACGATGTACTTGAAGCGAAACAATCGGGCATTGAGACATAACAGTCTCCTACGATATCCTGCGTCATCTCGTACCGCAATTGCTGTAAACGTGCCACTCATTCGATCAAACTCATACGTGTTAGCTCTCACGACGGGACTCCCAGGAACCATTTTTAACATGACAATGCTCGGTCAAACACAGCAAGGGTGTAAAGGGATTTCCTCTTCCGCATTATCACTTTCTCTGGTCTGCGTGATGCTCTGGTGTGCGATTTGTGACTTGTCACAAATTGAGCATATCTGGGATCACTTGAGACGGTAAATTGGACAGCCTGTAAGTTTGATCAAATTAGTGGCGCGTTTACAGCAACTGTGGTACGAGAAGACGTAAGACATTGTACGAAACTGCTGTACCTCAATGCTCGACCGTATCGGTTCTTAAATTCCAACTAGAGGTGGCGCAACAGGGTACTTAAGCCTCCATTCATGTGAGATTTTTCCAGTAATAAATGATCATTTTGCTTTCATTTTGTAATCGTTTTCTAGTGTCAATGTTGCCATCATGTGTGCAAAATTTTGTTTTATTCAGACTATTCCTTCTTGGTTTAGCAATTTTAACGGCCAGTAGTGTACTTACATACATATACGGGTATACACGAGTTAATTCGTGGATATATCCAGTGCGTGTTTGGTACGAGTCTACTCACGTATATATATGTGGAAGCAAGAGTATATACGTATGCTTACGTGTAAACACGATTCTATACTTGTTAGACGTATATACGTACATTTACGTGTAAACACCAGTACATGTATCTACGTATATCTACGAGCATATCCGCTAATATACATGTATGCTTACATAGTGAATCCAAGATCTTGGGCAAAATTTAAGTGGTGTGAAAGGGGAGGATAAGAAGCAAAGAATCATAAGGAACTTATGGTCGTTGACGCGCTACATGCACACAAAGCCAGAAATCGATGGAATGAAAACAGGTCACAAATTTGTTACACAAAGATGATTTTACCCGACATTTTAGTTCTTAAGAAATATTTAGACAGTTGTTAAAAAGTAAGGCCTGTAGTAGCTCTAATACACGCATCGCAACAAAGGCGCAGCGACTGATGAAAGTTTTTCAAGAGTCTCGTAATTGCAACAGAGTGATTGCGACGCATGTATTACAGATGCCGGCCGCAAGTTTCATCAATCACCTAAAAACTCTCTTAAGTCGTTGTGTAAAATTGTCTTTTTTGTAATAAATTTGTGACCTGTTTTGCATTCATTAGTTTCTGGCTTTGCGTGCATGTAGCGCGTCAGCGTTGAGTTTGTGGCCATGTATTTCTTATGATTCTTTCTTCTTATCCTCCTCTCTAACACCTTTTAAAAATTTGCCCAAGAGTTTAAACTCACCCTGCATATATGTATATCATATGCTAGTATGTAAGTGTCAGCTCGAGTACGTACGTGTATATACGTCGTGTCTACCTGAGTATATAAGTGTTCGTATATGTACGAGTATAAGCGGGTACATACGTGTATAGTCGAATGTATATCTGTGTAGATAAAAAATACTACGAGATACCCAAATACGTGTTTATTGGTGCATTTATGTGAATACGTATATATACGTGCCTACACGAGTATATGCGTATGCATGCGCATATACTCATATATTTAACCTTGTTTACTGTAAAAACAATACATATTAAATGAAATTAATATTTAATTTATACCTGCCTTATACTTAAAGATAAAGTGATTTTAAAAGAACAATATTCGTTAAGCCTAATATTATGACTACTTTACCCCATCTTATTAAAATAGTTCTAAAAAATTATTCAAAATAGATTCAGCTAACTGCTAATGAGTATGAGTTCTTGAGACATGTAGGAAGCTTCCTGCGCAGTCAATCTGTTCATAATTCTAACAAACAAAATTTCCCAAGGAAGTTAAAAAAGGTGTTTATATTTTTAAAAAATTCATAATCATTCAAAAGATTTTTTTTTACCAAATAAAATTTTGCCACTTGTAAAATTTTGTATTCAAAATGTAGTTTCTAACTGCACTACTTTAAAATAAAATTTCCACATTCATTCGAACATTTATTTCTAAGGTATAGCCATTTATTTGAATTATGACCACTTTACCCCATTGACCACTTTCCCCCACCAGACCCTACTGTTTCTCGATTCGGGAACAATAATTGCAGTTCTCAGGACAGGGTCTTCTTGATAAAGCGTCAGCATTACCGTGAGACAACCCTTTTCGTTGCTTGATCTGCATGTCATATTCCTGGAGTCGCTGTATCCACCTGGCTATCTGGTCTTCTGGATTCTTGAAGTTCAAAAGCCAAGTTAACGAGGCATGATCTGTCCGAAGCAGAAATTTTCGGCCGTAGAGGTAATGATGGAAGTGTTCTACAGCTTTCACTATGGCCAGTAACTCCTTTCTGGTGAGGCAGTAATTTCGCTTCGACTTTGATAAGCATTTGCTCCAGTAAGCGATGACATGTTCATTTCCGTCAATTTCTTGGGATAAAACAGCTCCGATGCCCTCGTTGCTCGCATCAGTGTCCAGGATGAAGGATTTTTCAGGCTGAGGATAGGCGTTGATGTTAAAGCCTCCTTCAGTCGTAGAAATGCATCTTTGCATTCTTTGGACCATTCAAACTTTTGCTTGCTCTCCGTCAGCTTATGCAAAGGTCGTGCAATGTTGGAAAAACCCTTTACAAACTTCCTGTAGTACGTGCAGAGCCCCAGGAAACTTCGCAGCTGATGGATGTTTTCGGGACGACTCCAACTCTTGACCGCAGATACCTTTTCTGATCGGTTTGTACACCCTCAGAAGAGATGATGTGACCAAGGTAGTTCACTTCTCGGCGGAACAAATTACATTTGGACGGGCTTAACTTCAGATTGGCTTCCTTAAGCTTTTGCAGCACCTTCCTAAGGTTTGCCAGATGTTCTTCGAAACTGCGTCCCACGATGATGATATCGTCTAAGTAGACCAGACAGGATTCGTAGGAAAGTCCTCTTAACACTGTCTCCATAAGACGCTCGAACGTAGCTGGTGCATTGCAGAGGCCGAAGGGCATCACTTTAAACTGCCATAAGCCTTGTCCAGTTGTAAACGCTGTCTTCTCTCGGTCATCAGGGTGTATCTCAACCTGCCAGTAGCCGCTCTTCAAGTCCAGGGTCGAAAACCACTTGTGTCCGGAAAGAGTGTCCAAGGTGTCGTCTATCCGTGGAAGAGGGTAACTGTCTTTCTTGGTGATTTCATTCAACCGTCGGTAATCGACACAAAATCTAGTGGAGTCATCTTTCTTTCGGACCAAGACGATGGGAGAGGCCCAAGGACTGGACGAGGGTTCGATGACATCATTCTCCTGCATTTCTTTCAGGAGGGTCTCAACCTCTTCCTTCTTGGCAAACGGTAGTCGTCTTGGATGCTGTTTAATAGGGGGGTATTCTCCAGTATAGATAAAATGCTGCGTTAAATTCGTCCGGCCCACATCCTCCGATGTAGATGAAAACAGATGCTTGAAGTCGTCCACCAATTGTTCCGCAGCAGTTCTTTGATCTTTCGTTAATGGTGCACTCCCAATTAACTTCGATGTCAAGGACTCAGAAGACACAGTCTCGGGGGAATTGATTCTTCTAATGATGCAGTGTACTGGAGTACAAGTTGCTAACACTTCACCTTTCCGGATATTCCTTGGCCTTTCACTCACAGTGGCGACTCTCACAGGAATTACATCTTTAGAAAGGTCCACAAGCGTAGATGCTACCAGCACTCTTTTTAGATTATTGCTTAGGTTAGGGTATTAAATGAGTCCAAATCGAAAACTATTGCTTTCTTCAAGGGAGCCAGGTATTAATGATTCTGACCTTGAGGGAATCAATAAATCTGTTTGGGCTATTATTTGATGAGCGGATTTTACATCACTTTCTGCAGGGAAAACGGCTATGTCTTCTCTCATCGAGTGCAGCTCATTAGTCTTGAAGTCGAGAGTGAAGTCATATTTCTTCAAAAAGTCCAATCCGAGAATGAAGGGGTCCGTGATATTAGCGACGAATGCCGTATGATGGTAGGTGGCATTCCCAAACACTATTTCCAAGTCCACTTTACCATCAATCTCGATTTTGTCACCTGTCACAGTCTGGAGACTTACGCGTGGCGATGTCCACAGCAGTTTCAATCCAAATTCACGAGCCACATCTGTCCTAATGATTGTCACATTGGCTCCAGTGTCGAGAATCAGTCTGCGGGGTTCCCATTTACATGTGCGTAAATGAAAAGTCCATCACTGCCACTACTAGAAGAGGAAATCTGCAGAGCTCTGGTGGTGGTGAGTTCCTTCCCTCGCGTAGCTTGGCGAGCCGGACAACTCCTTCGCAGGTGTCCTTCACTACCGCATTTCCAGCACTTCTGCTCTTGTTTCTTTTGGGCTGTTATGCTGCTCAGATGTCTTGCCAAGTCACCGAGTTGTCTCACAAGTTCAGCGAGGTGGGACGACCTGGAATCAGACTCCTCAGCTTCCTGAGTCCGGATTAGATGGCGATCCACACGGGTTGCTTCTTGGGCGGCCTCGTATCTCATCGCATACACAACAGCAGAATTCAGGTCTTTGACATCCGCCATCCGTAGAGCTTTCTGGATTTCCGGATCTCGAACCCCGTCGATGTAATAGTTGAGTGCCAGGTTGTCTCGAACATCCGCAGGACAGTCGCAAAAAGCAAGATGAGACAGTCTCTCGATGTCCGCCGCTAGCTCTTGCAGGGATTCCCCGGTTTTCTGGAAACGGGACTTCAACTGGAGTCGGCTGAAATCTTTCTGGCACTTCTCACCGAAGCGAAGCTCCAACGCAGCTGTGAGGGTGGCGAAATCCAGGCGCTGGCTGTCCGGAAGGGTCTGAAGAATGTCCGCTGCGTCACCTCTCAGGGATGCTGCAAGATGGCATGCCTTGGTAGCAGAATCTCATCCGTTCGCTTCCGCCACTATCATGAACTGAGTTTTGTAAACCTGCCACGAAGTTTTCCCATCAAATGTGGCAAGTTTAATGGACGGTCGAGCAACCGATGTGGAAGCGCCAAACTGTACAGAGCTGCTTTCCGCGGTCGCTAATCTCCTTTCCATGTTTTTAATTTTCTCATCCACATGATTCTCAACTGTTGCGATACGGTTTTCTACTGTTTCAAATTTTTCATCAAAAGCATCAACTCGATGCTCTATCTCATTAAATTTATTTTCCATCACAGTCTTTACCGAAGTAAGGTCATTTTTAATTTCCTCTTGGTTAGAAGCTTAATCATTTTTCAACACCATTAAATCACTTTTCCATTGTCCTTGATTAGCCGCCATATCATTTTTTAATTGTTCTTGATTAGCCGCCATATCATTTTTTAATTGTTCTTGATTTGCCGCCATATCATTTTTTAATTGTTTTTGATTAGCCGCCATATCATTTTTTAACTGTTCTTGATTAGCTGCCATATCACTCCTTACAGAGTTGATTGCATCAAGCAGTTGTTTTAGTTGTTCATCCATTGCGCGAGTAATCACCATAAAAATAAAGTCCAAATTTAAAAAGTCTTTATGAAAAAATGTCCAAAGTCACACTTACTGCAAGAAAGTCCTGAAATAGCCCCACGTTGGGCGGCAATTGTAACGGATTCGGTGCGACTTCCACTTTCTTGAAATGAAGACACAGTTCTTGATAAAAACACAGGAGCTTTATTTACACTATGTACAGGAGAAATCGTTAACAACTGCTAAATTAATCATCAGCATTTAAGCAAATATCACTCAACACCATAAACTTAACGGTTACACACGTATTTACTTCCAAATACGAAAACAACACAGTGAAATGCTTCGCTATAAACAGAGCAAATACGCTCTCCGTTCGAAATCTCAATCGAAACTAAACTCTTTATCCAGCGTAACGGTTTTATATACACACCGAAAGAAATCTCTCAAATATTCCAAACGCTTCTGGAAAATAGTAGATCGTTATCAAATTTTATCAATGAACAAAAAAGAAATAGGGGGTTGTATACTTTAGCGGAATGAAAAGGGGTTGTATAATCATTACGGGAAACTATTTACAGGTTACGTTACTACAATAATTAATATTTACAGGATTTGTAACAATATGCGATGCACATACGGGGAGAAGACAAGGGGCGTTCACCACGCAGACTGTGCCATTGACATTTTCAAAGGGTTGCTTTTTTTAGGGGGGGGGGCGCTTTATATCATTTTATGGGTGCACCATCACTCTTATGGTGTGGGGGGGGGGACTCTCGTATATATGAAATGGAATAATCATGTAATAGGGTTCAATGTTTTAATAAATAAAATATATAATTTATTTTGAGCACACTCTAAAATTAAAATCAGTAACCTATTTTGATTAAGTATCTATATTTGTGATAAACTGGAAAAGGGCAAGAACAGAAGAATAAACCCGAATGGTTCCAGCAGGGGGACTTTGGTGTCATATTTAAATTCATCAATTTCTCTGTTGGTACTTTTCGGTACACTTTGTTCGTCAAAGAAATTGACTTGACGTGAACGAATTTCAGAACGCAAAGTGTAGGTAAGTTCTGTCAATTTTTATCCGAAAATAAAAGCTACCAAGTTTGATACAAGGTATGTTTTTAAGTTCCGCATTAAAAATACAATATGTTGATAATTTTGTCTTGAAAATATTGAGAGAAAAACTGAAGTTTAATATTGTTTAACAAACAATCCCACTTTTGAGAAAGTACTCCCCTTCCCTCCCCCGACGATTTTGTGATTAAGAATGAAACTACTATATTATTTCATAAATTTTCAAAAATTTATAACTGTGCATATGTTATGCTGTTAACCATGCTATTTGTCATTAGAAATTCAGAAAAAAAAAAAAATCCACGAATGATTCTAAAATTGCTTGTTTCATTGCTCTTAGATATGAAAGAATTGAAACTGATATGGCATGCAATACTATAGTAAAGAATTATTTTTTAGAAAAAATCACGGAAAAAGGATTCCGAAATTCTCAGAAACGTTTTTGAAAATTGTTTGGAGAATTCCGAAATACTCGGAAACGTTTTCGAATCTTTCATGAACCACAGCTGCACAGAATACTCAGAAACATTTCTGGAAATTACGGAAAGAAGATTCCGAAATGCTCAGAAACGTTTCTGGAAATTACGGAGAGAGGATTCCGAAATACTCAGAAATGTTTCTGAAAATTACAGAAAGAGTATTCCAAAATACTCAGAAACATTTCTGGAAATTACAGAAAGAGGATTCCGAAATAATCGGACACGTTTCTGGACATTACAGAAAGAAAATTCCGAAATACTCAGAAACGTTTTTGAAAATTTCATGAACCGCAGCTGCACGATATACTCAGAAACGTTTCCGGATTTTTTTTTACAGTGTACCACCCACAATTACATTATTAGCTTCACGGTGACAAAGACATCAATAGGTACTTTCTACAGATTAGAGAGCAGAAATAAAAAGTGTCAGGTTTTTCCTTGCTTTCTTCTTCGGAAAAAAATATTGCGCACTTTGAGTAAGTTAAAGGTCTCGAACGAATTCCTTAGGTTTATAGAAGCGTTCCAACATTGCATTCAGGCTACTCCTGCTGATTTTGTATTCTGTAATACACTTTTTCAATTTCTTCTAAAGTACAATTTTTTGGGTTTCAATATTTAGTGATGGTTTTCGAAAAGTCTGATTATTTTTACGTGTTTTCGGAATTGCTGTACGTATGAACACTAAAACCTCGAATGAAAATACCAATTCATTTTCAGAGAAATACGCTCTATTTTTGTTGTTTTCTCGAATGGTAAATCTACTGTACATCTTATGATACAAAGTTTTCCTTGCTCTTCTTGCAGATATACAGGAAGGTGATTAAAACTTCAGATGATACTTGTAAAAAAATTCGTTTTATGGACTAAAAAATTGGAAAACGTTTGCATGAAAAATCTTTGCGGGATTAGAAATCCCGCGGATTTAATCCCGAAAAATATCGTGTTGGATCCCGTGGGATTCGGGATCGGGATTGCAGGATTGGAAACCCTATGTTCTGAGTTACATGTCACTCTAGCAACAGCTCAAGTTAAATATGTTGAGGCTTCCAAAAGAACGACACCGAATGAGCTCAATATTTTCTTCGAAACATTCCTATTCAGTACTAAGATGGTCTTGCCAAAGTTATTCTTTGGTCTTGCCTTTATGCAATTGTATATAGGAAAGCAGTCCCACCACGAATTGTATGGAATTGGCAAACGTCCAATAAAGAGGAGCTTATCTAAATGAGGCGGGAAAGTAAAAAATTATGCTCGTTTTCCCCGCATTTGAATGAGACTCTTCTTAATTTAGAGACCAGCATGCATCTGCAAACGCTGACAACACTAAAAACTAATTAGAAGCGTCCATGTCCATGTGTAAATCGGATTTTACCTTTCCATACAATCCGTGGTCAGACAGTAGTTCTCCCCCATCTTAGACAGTTTTGTGCAATGATCCTACTTACAGTTACTGCACAACTTTTTTTTTTTATTGAAAATCAAGTCACATTTTATTTATTCCTACCGGTACCCTCACGGCTTTGCCCGTAGTAGAAAATTGAATTGTCATTTGGTTCGCCTGTATGATTACAAATAATGGATGATGAATTTCTCGCCAATTTGCTATGTTAATGTGCTCACCCATGTTACGGTTACACGTTATGATAATTTGGTAATTTACTCGTCCATGTTATGAGAATTTGTTCTTAAAATTGGAATAGAAAAAGAACAAAATCGAATTTTCGAAAAATCGCTTCGAGGTGTTCACCCATATGCTACAAACTAATTCTGTGCCAAATTTCATGAAAATCAGCCAAACGGTTTAGGCGCTATGATCGTCACAGAGATCCGGACAGATATCCCGACAGAGATCCAGACAAACTTTGAGCTTTATCATTAGTAAAGTTTTCTCCAGTATATTTTCCTCCATCAGAATGCTAATAAAAGTTTTCATTAATATGTAATATAAACTCATTGCATGATTCTGAGCTACAGTTCTGTTGTTGTTAAAAACAGAAAGCAAAACATTAATTCTCAAATGGTAAATCGCAGTGTTACTTTTTAAAAATAATATAAACATAGTAGAAGCATAAATATCAATGTATTTTGCTGCTTTACTACGCATTGCATTTAGGGATTGCAATACCGGTATACCGAATACCGGTATTTCGAGCAATTTTGCAATTGCGAAATGCCGGAATTTGCTTATTAAATAGCTATTTATATTTTAAATGTACATTTGTTTTTCCATGATACAGAACTAAAATCAGTAAGCTCAGAATTTGAATGGGGTCGTTTCCGAAATTTTAAAAGCATTTTTTCTTAAAAAACATGCTTAAAAATAAAGGATTTAACAATTTTTTTAAAAAATAATTTGACAAAGTTTAGAATTTTTGTAGTAAATGGTGAAATGTCATTCACTGATGCCATTAGCACAGATCGCAATATTTAATTCTTTGCTTTAAATGTAGTGTCAACGATATTGTTGATAGCAAGCGTAGAGCGCAATGTTTAATTCACTTCTGAATTATCATAACCTGGAAAGGCAGCAAGTGTAAACATTCAGTGTGCCAGTGGAATGTGTGTCAAAGTACATCACTTGCGACGTCATAAAGACCACGCCTTGTTTGAAAAATCGGTCATTTAAAAAATTTAATTAGAAATGAAATGTTGGGGAAATAAAAGCATTCCCTCGCTCCATGTTAATTTTTTTGGCCATGCTATAAACTTCAGTGACTAAAAGTAGTACTTTTGACTGAAGGAAACAACCCCATTATATTTCAAACTCTAAATGAAAAAAAAAATCGCATTAAGCCGTAAGAATGAATCTATACATGTCATAAATATAAATTTTACGCAGAAGTAAACGTTAGCAGAAAAATCTACGGAAAGGATTTTAATTAAGTACATAAATAGATATGGGCTTGACAAGAGATTAAACCTTAGTCATTAATCTTTGTCATCAGCCTAAGTTATTAATGTCACCTTATTTAGTCGTTAAGCTAGTAAATTAAAAGCATTGGACAGCATGCTATTTTCAATGCCATACTAGATTATACTTTCAACTTCACAGAATTGGAAACGCAATTCCTGTAGGAAAGTAAAGATATGTTACGCTCTGATAATAATCCGAGGATATATGGAAATTAAACAGTTTAAACAAAATATTTTAACAAATTATTATCCACTAGTGGTACTCGCACGGTTTTGCCCGTAATAAAAAAGTTAAAAGGGCTTTTGGTTCACCTGTATATTTACAAATATTGTGTGGTGAATATTCTCACCAATTGGCTTGTACCCATGTTACGGTTCCACGTTATGATAATTTCGTATCTCGTTAATTGGCTGGTGTCCATGTTACGGTTCCACGTTATGATAATTTAGTAATTTACTCGTCCATGATAACTTTGTTCTTAAAATTGGAATAGAAAAAGAACCACATCGAATTTTCGAGGTGCACTCCCCCATGCTACAAACTAACTTTTTGCCAAATTTCATGAAAATCGACCGAACGGTCTAGGCGCTATGCGCGTCACAGAGATCCTGACAGAGAGAGATCCGGACAGATAGACTTTCAGATTTATTATTAGCAAAGATTCGTAATGGGTTCGTTTCCAAAATTTTTAAAGTATTTTTTTCTGAAAGAGTATGCTTAAAGACATAGGATCTGACCATTTTTCAAATAATTTATTTAAGTTTAATATTTTAAAAAAATTACTTAAATCGGTGTGCTTTTGTCGTGTGACATCACAAATGATGAAGTGTCATTCAATGTTGCCATTCACTGAACAAAATATTTAATTCGCCTCTTTACTCACGTGTATTGGCAACGATATGGTTGAGCGCAATTTTAATTCGTTGCTTGATTATCGCAACGTGGAAACGTAGTAGAAAGATGCGACAAATTGCATCATTTGTGACGTCATAAAGACCACGCCTTGTTTGAAAAATTGGACAATTTAAAAAATTAATTAAAAAAAAAACTGTTGGGAAAATGAAAGTATTTTCTGGGTCCATGTAATTTCTTTTGCTCATTCTATCATTTCAATGACTAAAAGTTGTACTTTTGACTGAAGGAAACCACTCCATTGTTGTTTTTAAGATTTAGACAACGGTATTTATTTTACCTAGTAATAAATGAAGTTGCCGTTTTTTTGTGACGTATGCAGGGATATAATCAAAAATGACTAGTACGAAGTATTGTCGAGTAACAAGTGCATGTATTTTAAGTGCTCATAGTTATGTTGAGAACGTAAGTATTAATTAATTATTGCGAGATTTTTTTATATTGAAAAAATGTTCTATTGTTAGCTATACATAGAAGTACTTGAGCTGCAAGAAAGTAAACAACCCTTTTCTTCGCATTGTTGAATAGAATATTGACTGTTTCTAAAGTTTTCCCTAAGTACAAAAACTAATTTTTACTTCCTTTTACAAAAAAAAAAAAAAAGGAAATATTGTATGCGCGAAAAAATTTTCACTCAAAATTCGAAATTCATTTCCATTTTGCTCACCCCGGAAATAATGTTGAGTTTTTTTTTTTTTTTTCAACCCGACCACACGCGGATAAGTGCCTAAGAACGTATTAACACTCAAAATATCCATTTTTACATTCCCCGAGTTAATTACAATGACTTTTCTCGTGACGTCCGTATGTGCGTATTTGTGTATGTGCATATGTGCGTATGTATGTCGCATAACTCAAGAACGGTATGTCCTAGAAAGTTGAAATTTGGTACGTAGACTCCTAGTGGAGTTCAGTTGCGCACCTCCTCTTTCGATTGCATTCGGGTGTTTCTAAAGGGATCTTTTGCTACTTTTTTTTGGGGGGGGGGGGGAAGCATTGATAATTTCGATGTAAACTCAATTGGTGTTATAATTTAACGGACACTTGGCGATATATCGCCAGTCTTTTGGTCGCCGAGTTTTGTCGCCAACTTGCCTACAAATTTGGCGATTTTTTTATTTTTATTTTTAAATCTGTTTCAATTCGGCCACTGTTGGTGATATTTAGAGAGTAAACAATTGAATCACATTAAAATTGCCAGTAGTGGGGATATGAGTTTAAATTGGAGTAAAAGTAAGTCATGTGATGCAAACATCAGCTCGTTTTTTCTTGGAATACATAAGTATATATTTTTTAGTTTAACAATCGAAATTGTGCATTTTACGACACCTTAAATTAGCTTTTAACCATAGTTTGTTAATAAGAAAATTTGATATTTGAAGCATAATTCGTTTTGAATAGGTTGGTTTTGTTGTTCCAAAAAGTGTCTGTGTGTTTGAACGCGCAAAACTCGAGAACTTCCCGGTCGATTTCGCTGAAATTTTCAGTTTGTTTCTCCGGAAAAAGGTTTGCAGACCGGTTTCAAAAAAATACGATGAATAGTTCTTTTTTTACTTGAACATATTATATATCGTTGGAAAGTGTAGAATTTGCCGCGTTCTACGCAAGTTGTTTCAATGCTCTAACTTAATTGCGGTGGGAGTTATTTGCGTTTTTAGCTCGACTTTTTTAGGCTTAGCTGAAATTTAGGCACTACTCTCTTCAATAAATCTATTAATAATAAAAAAATTTTGGAAAAATATAGAACCGACTTCAAAATGCTCTAAAAAGGGAAAAATAATTTTATTCTTCAAACACCATCGATAATACTGTTAAACATAATTTTTGAAGTTGGCGCGAAAACAAAAAGTGAAATTCAGTGTAACCATGCTTCGTTCATATTTTTTTCAGAAAATCGTCCAAAGTTAGGAACGAAACATTTATATCGTTACTTAAATATGCTGTTATCAATCCATAATGTATGTGGTAGAAAAGAAACTAGGCCTGGTTAAATTTATAGTTGTAGTTGAGTTATGGCTGTGAATGATCTTTTCTATCGTTTTTGCGCCAACTTAAATTATGTTTAAAAGTATTATCGATGGTGTTTAAAGAATAAAATTATTTTTCCCTTTTTAGAGCAATTTTGAAGTCGGTTCTATTTTTTTCCAAAATTTTTTTATTTCAATCTTTTTAGTGCAGATGTATACATTTCAGTAACAGTAAGAAGTTACCATCATGAAACTTTACCCTTTTTTCCCCTAAAAATGCTCCATACTAAAAAAAAGGAAAAAAAAAAAAACTATAAGCACGTCTTAAACTTTAAGCGATTGGCACTAAAAATGTATTTTTGTTCCTCTCTGAAATTCATTTGTGCGTTAATTTAATTATAACTATTTAAATATCCCTAAATAATTTGCATTTATAAGCATACTAGTTGCTTGTGATTCAGTCTTGTACAGTTGAGGCAATCATAACCTGGTAGTATTGTGAAGGCTAAGCAGATCCTGATCACCTTGCTTCCACGTTAGCTTTACGACCACTATGAAGCAATGACACTGAAGAAACTTGATGCTCGCTTCCGAGAGCCCTTTATTCAAAATTATCATTACAATTACTATTAATGTTACTGTTATATGGCACCAAACTTTTATAACAATGGGTTTCATATTTAATCGTTTACTAGGGAAATTGCACGAAATTTACTGTTTTTTGCCCATAACTTTTTTTTAAAGAAAAAGTATGATCAAACAAAGTAATGGGACCTAAGTTGAGCCATCCCCTATCCATTAAAAAAAGAATCATCAAAATCGGTTCACTAGGTGAGACGCTGTGAGTGGACAAAAAAAAAAAAAAAACATACATACGGTATGAACTGATAACCGCCTCCTTTTTGAAGTCGGTTAAAAAGGAAGGAATTGTTGCTCTTTTCAACACCGTACAAGCCTTTATAAATCAAGTTCGAAAAATCTCATCTCCATTCAAGTTGTTAACCATTTTATTTACGCGTTTCCACGGTTACGCTTTTTGAATTCATTGTTTCTTTCCATCTTTCTCATTTTAATTTCTTAAACTTATTTTATTCTGTGTTTCCATTGTTAAGCTTTTAAAATCCATCTTTCGCATTTTGATTCCTTAAAAGTATTTTAGTATCTGTCGTCACCGTTTGGAAGGGAAATTTTGCATGATGTTTTTTTAATTTAGTTATTTAAGCCTGATTGTTGAATATATGTCACTTGACACAATTTTTATTTTCAAGGTGGACCGGGCAAAGCCGGGAAACGCAGCTAGTGTATAATACAACATATATTCTCTGTGTATTATGTAACATAAATAAAATTGAAAAGTGTCCGTAAGTATAGTTATGAGAAATTTCGCTAAGAGAGTGAGAAAATGATATCGATACCAACGATATGATGCAAAGCACTTTAACTTGAAATTAACGTAATAAACTAAATGTTAAACATGAAGTGAAAATAAAGCAAAGTCCATTAATGCGTACGCACTTCAAAATGTTTTTCCTCCTCATAGAAAGGGATCACCTGCATAGTTAGTAAAGCGTATGCAATGCGTTTTAGTTCAAAAAAACTCTTATTGCTTATTTTTCAATAACCTATACACATATAGTGCTCAGTGCTGTAGCTGGGGGGAAAAAGAATGGGGAGAGGGAGGGGGAGAAAGCACCTTTTATTTAAACATATTCCTTGGTTGATTAATTTTTGTTAGGCCAAAAAAATAGTCTTAATCAAGTACTCAGTGAAAACTGAGTAGTAAAAAAATATTTAAATTTAAAGGTTTTATTTTTTCTGCCGAGCAAAATTAGTATTTAAATGTCATAAACTATAAAAATATTTTAAAATTGACACCAGAAATTAGCTGAAATTAGTAAGGTCACAAGAAAAAAAATATGTCCATTAATTTTCAAATTTAAACAACAATTTTGTAAAAGAAAAGCATTCGACAAGCTTAAGAGTAGATTTAAAAGTTGGTGTGGGTATTTTATAATGTGGTAACGAAGCCCTGCTCCCAAATAAGTATTTTTTAATCTTTCGCAGGTACTAAGGGTTTTATTTTAGCTGTAAGCTTTTTGTTGTAATGCAACGGCATTACTGTAAAACACTAAAAGACTGAGATACCACTCGCTTGACCTACTCTGATCGAATTTCCTAAAATTGTTACCGTAGATGAAAAGTAAATGTTGTAAATTAAACGTAAACGTAAGAATTTCTACCTCTTTCACGTAAACTAATCACGGTTGTGAGG
The DNA here is from genome assembly GCF_026930045.1 of Uloborus diversus. Taxonomy (NCBI): domain Eukaryota; kingdom Metazoa; phylum Arthropoda; class Arachnida; order Araneae; family Uloboridae; genus Uloborus; species Uloborus diversus. The sequence goes on from NC_072736.1 coordinate 36,692,975, forward strand.
GGTTGAAAGGTGCCTAAAAATAAATAATTTACCCTAATCGAGTGTCCGAAAATCATTATTATAAACTAGTGGTACCCGCACGGCTTTGCCCGTAATAGAAAAATTAAAAGATCTTTTGGTTCGCCTGTATATTTACAAATAATGTATGGTGAATTTTCTCGCCAATTGGCTTGTATCCATGTTATGGTTCCACGTTTCGTAATTTTATCGTCCATCTTATGATAATTTTGTTCTTAAAATTGGAATAGAAAAAGAACCACATCGAATTTTCGAAAAATCGCTTCGAGGTGCACACCCCCATGCTACAAACTAACATTGTGCCAAATTTCATAAAAATCGACCGAACGGTTTAGGCGCTTTGCGCGTCACAGAGATCCTGCAGACAGAGAGACTTTCAGCTTTATTATTAGTAAAGAAAAGATAAAGATAAAGATGTTAATAAATGATTTAAAGAAAGTAATATTAAAGAAATGGCGACATTTTGGTTACATGGTGAAGACCGAGAAGCAGTATTGCATAGTCTTTAGCTTCAAAAACAGCGACAATTTAAAAAAATGCCAAATGCCTTAGCTATTGAAATGATTCCGCAAAAGAAGTTTGGCAAAATTCCTGCCTGTCAACAAAAAAAAAAAAAAAAAAAGCCTTAAGTTGCGTTAAACTGGAAAATAATCAGCCAAATACATGTATTATTTGCCAACCTTGTGCAAAAATCTTACTTTAAGATTAACTTGAGAAAAGCATTGAACAGTCAGACAAAAAGCAAAAACAGTCAACAATACAACAATTGTTGCTATCGACAGGGAATTGAGATAATACACTAAATACTGTATTGAGTTAAGGGAAGCCTTCGAACATGAAACTAAAAAGCTCATATAACTTGTTTTTTATTCTACTTAGAAATTTCGAACAGGTGCCATCTTCAGCAGAAAAATCAGAGCTTTCGATGTACATATAATATTAATATGTGCAAGTATTTTTTCATCCCCATATTAGAGAATTTATACGAAAATTGTGTTTTAACGCCCTCCTATGGGTGTTCCCCCCCCCATAATTTAATGGAAACTACCCCATGTGTTATTCTGACGCGTAAGCTATATTATTGTAAAGTTTCATCAAAATCCATTCAATAGTTTTTGCGAAAAGAGTAACAAACATCCTTATCCATATAAACAAACTTTCGCATACATAGTTTCCAAACATTTTGTCATAAATGAGGAGTAAAAGCTGTAAAAAAAAAAAACGTTTAAGTGAGGTTGCTTACCTTTTTCCGTTCCTCAACCAGGGTTGCCAGGGGTTAAAGGGTGCCCAAAAAATGAGTAATTTACCCTCATCGAGTTTCCAAATATTTTTGTCATAAATGCGGAGTAAAAACTGTAAAAAAAAGTTTAAGTTAGGTTGCCTACCTTTTTCCGTTCCTTAACCAGGGTTGCCAGGGGCTAAAGGGTGCCCAAAAAAATGAGTAATTTACTCTCATCGAGTTTCCGAAAATTTTTTTCATAAATGAAGAGTAAAAGCTGTAAAAAAAGTTTAAGTTAGGTTGCCTACCTTTTTCCGTTCCTTAACCAGGGTTGCCAGGGGCTAAAGGGTGCCCAAAAAATGAGTAATTTACGCTCGTCGAGTTTCCAAACATTTTTGTCATAAATGAGGAGTAAAAGCTGTAAAAAAAAAACGTTTACGTGAGGTTGCCTACCTTTTTCCGTTCCTTAACCAGGGTTGTCAGGGGCTAAAGGGTGCCTCAAAATGAGTAATTTACCTCATCGAATTTCCACAAAAGTTATATAAAAAAATGTAGGTGACAATATTACAAAACCAATGGTATCGTGTTGCCCAAGCAAAGGTGGTTCAATCATAGGGTTGCCGTTGTTCGAAGTTTCAATATTGAAACATTACTACAAACACATGCAGCTGAATTTGCTCAAGTGCCGGTGTACCCAGCTTTACTTTCTTCCAAATTCAATATGAACCAACTACATAGAGATCCAAGAAGTTGCAGGTCTGATCCGTTCGAACATCATAAATAGTCATAATTTTCCTTGTATTGCTCTCCTCCCTAGAATCATAATCCATATTCACATACTTTTGTAATGGGTCGTAAATATTTTTCTCCTTAGGCTGCAACTGAAAGTGATGAGTGTTATCCCTTTGTCTAATCAAATGCATCAGAGGTAATGCTGCATGCAACATTACTGTCCGTTAGACCACAGTTCTACGGCAACAAATAAAAACAAAGCTTCCAAAAACTGCATATGCAAAACAGCATAATGTTATGCGTTAGAGGAGTGTCCGGCCACGGAATGTTCATGTATGATAGGATCCAACCATATCGCACTAAACAGATGTTTCGCTTCCTTTACTTTGAGGATAAAGTTATCGCCTTGGATTATTCCAAGTTTAAACGATCGGTGGCCATTTTGAACAAATTTTGACGATATTTCAACGGAAGCTTCCAAGACACGTTTGTATTTATTTAAGAAACTCTGTACTGTGTGCAGCGCTACCTGTTGGCACTTTTTAGCACTAAATTTCATAATTCTGTACATGATCTTTACGGCTTCGACAATAAACATACCGTTTGTTTCACTTCAAAATTGTCCTTTGTTTTTGAGATATTTAATTTTGAAATCATGGAGTCCTTCACTGGACACCCTGCACATGGTCTTGTGATAGGTGACTCAGACCTGCCAAATAAAAAATAGAAAATTTTTCTCAGAATCGAACTCACTCCATCGCGTACAAGCCCCAGTCTCCCCTTTACTTAAGTGTATAACCATATTAAAAGACACTTTTCTTGGTTCAGAAGTAACAACTATATCCATGTATATTTTTGAAACATATTTCGAGATTGCAGCAAGATAAGCTAATACGTACTGTTCACACTTGAAACTATTTTGAATCTCCTACCATATCATAAAATCAATGTTTTCGAAATTATTAGCTTTTTCAAAAAAACTGGCGACCTTTTTGATCCCCAAATAATTAAAAAGAAGAAGAAAAAATCACCACTGAAAACTGAAAATGAAATATAATTCGAAAAGCATGAGTAAAAGGTGTCATATGACACTTGGAGGGTTAAAATTTACCATGGCTGTTTGATAATGGTGACAGAATTCAAATTGTATCATTATAGTAGTTTCGAGTTTTGATAAGGGGTACAAGTATTTTGAGGGGCCAGCAAGTATCCCCACTTTTCCTTTATATGTGTAATTTCTAGGAAAGAACTAGTATATAACTTATAAATGGTTTTGAGTTAAAATTGTTGGGGGATTAAAAATAAAAAAGTTAAACAACTTAGCTATTGAACACGGCTACCAATGAACAGACACAAAATTGTCTTGTCTATTTCTTTTACATGTTGGAAGTGAATGTTTCCAATTCATTAAAGAAAATACATTTAAAACCTTTTTTTATTAAACAAATTACGAACTGTTCAAAAACTTTCTAAAGAAAAAACGCAATACTTATCTATCGAAAGTCATAAAATGCATCTTAAGATTAAACATAGCTGTCCCAGTTAGATGTAAACAAAATAAACGATAAATTATTCATTAGTTATTCACACTATTAGGAAAAGTATTGCACAAAATGTGACTAGGACAACCTTAACTGCATAAATTAATCAAAATTCTTACAATGATGCAATCCACAAACAGTAAGTCATTAACGTTACCTATGCTTAGTTTCGTAAACAAGGCGTTATTTAACTTGATGAATTGAACTTAGTAGAATCTTCAATTTTAATTGATAAAACAAAGAGAATTTATTGTCTCGAAACTTTTCAGCGCGTTATTCACGCTCAAATTAATAACTCCCCTTTCGTCTAGAACGTAAGATGTTTGATATCATAACAATCTCTAGATTTAAGGGCTAAAAATACAGCGGGTGGTAAAATTGTTATACTTATGTAACTTTTCTGTATTTTTACTGATTATATTGTTGTTACATAGTATTATTATTTGAACCCTTTTTATTGTTTATTTTGGCAACACATTGCTTATTATTATTATTATTATTATTATTATTATTATTATTATTATTATTATTATTATTATTATTATTATTATTATTTTAAACTAGAAAATCACCCGTCAAGTTATGACGGGTGAAAATTGCTTCTACTCTTCTACATTTGAACGAAGCAATTGCCTGTTTGGTGATATTTTGATAGTTGAAAGTGTAACCCTAACTCCAGTGGATTAACCCTAAACTCCAGTCTCCAGTAGGTAGCGTTCATTGTTGACCATTTTCTCGTTCCTTCATTCCCCTGAAATGACAGTCTTACCAATAAAAGAGTTAAGATACCGGATCGAGATCAGCCTTGTCACAATAAGGTCTTTCCCTGCATGTTAAACATTAGCAAAACATATTATGAAATTATCATGCCGCGGCGCGAGTTTCATTATTGAAACACGCGGGTTACTATCATCGGCTATTATATACAGGGTGTATCAGTACAGCGTTTACAGACTTTCAGGTCATATAGAGTACACCTAAACGATGGGAAATCACATAGCAATGCATGGTCGGAAACCATTTCCTAACGCGATAGTGACGCACAGGAAAGACAAGACACGAATAAGAGGAGAAAACATGTTTATTATTTTTAATGCAGCAAAAATACTGGTTTTGTCTGGTGTACACGATAGATGTTGTTACGTAAACCGAAATATCAGATGACGGTGCATGCGCACACGCGGTATTTGTTACACAGGGAAGTCCGGTACACGCCCGGTATTTACGTTAATGTTCGATATTCAATGCGCCGAAGATGTGAGGTACGCATCACGGCCCGGGGTGGTCGTAATTTCGAACACATACTTTAATGACGATCATTGCCTCCTTAATATTCTTTTTTTTTTCAGTTTTTTACTGTACAAAGGATAATAAACATGTTTTCTCCTGTTCGTGTCTTGTCTTTTTGGAGATTTGTGTCGTCACTACCACGCCTGGAAAGCCTTTCTGACCATGTATAGCTATGTGATTTCGCATCGTCTAGGTGTACTCTACCTGCCCCGAAAGTCTGTAAACGCAGTACTGATACATTCTGTACATGAGAATGTCATAGACGTCAGAGTCAATGCCCGTTTAAATTTCAAGTTACAAGCTTCTTCTTGTGAGTGTGATTTTCGGAAAAAAATGACAATTTTATATATAATAATACGTAACTTAAGTAGACATATCATGCATTGAAAGCATGCCAAGCCGCATTCAAGCCGTGATAGCAGCAAAAAACGGAGTTACTAAAGATTAAATAATTATTTTTTACCGATTTATAGTATTAATCAGAAGGTACTTTACGTTAATTATGTTTAATTCATATTTTGAAAAAACTTTTAACTGTGTTCAAATACTTAAATTATGTAACAAAAATAATTTAAAAAAAAACAGAAAAGTTGATGTTCAATTTTATGAACTCATTGGTGCCAGGCCCATCAGTTAAAATTTTCCAGGGTGGGAAGGGAGCAATGGGCTGTGATCAAGGAATATACATCAACAAAATACGTACAAAAATACCTTATTTCATTATGTTTCCAAAATACAGGGGAGGGGGGGGGGTCAATGCCTTATCGGTAATAATCTTGGCATGTTTATTAGCAGGAAAAGTTTGTATTAACGAGAGTTCATTAAGTTGAAAGATACGTACAACGTAATATGAACCAGGTTTCCATGGCAAGATTTATCATTACTACTTGATATTTTTCTTATGCACCAAATAAGCACAGGGGCATGCACAAAATATTTGAGGCCCGTCACAAATGACTTCTACGGGCCCCTCTCCATATTGTTTACCCCTATGTCCCCACATGTATGTCACCCCTTATTTCAAATATCTCGAGCACCCTTCAGGCTCGAGCCCGGGTCAACAGATGTCCCTTCTCCCCTCCCCTTGTGCATGACCCTGAATAAACATAAGTGTCCAAACATAGATCAATGTCTCAGATTGCAAGATTAAGGTCCACTAACCATTTCTGAACTAATTTATTTCTTCGTAGAAATCTATGCAAAGATGGAGGAGAATAAATTGACAATTTAATTTTTTCCTCCGATGTGTCCTGTTACTGGTGCTAGAATTCATAGGACAGTGCTACATTTACCATACGTTGAGATCGTAAAAAAATATATTTTTGTCATCACTAGTTCGCAAAAAAGAATTGAAAACTATACTGTTTCACTGGAAGTTTTTTCGGGATTAAGGAAGAGTTCGTGAAACCGTAAATGTTAGTAGAGTTGAATTTTCCCTTTTCCCTGTAAATATTTGAAGGGGCAGAAAGGATAAACGTATATTTTGCCATTTTAGTGAGTTTTGAATAGATTTTACTTCACTACTTTTCGTGTTTATTTTTATCGATGAAATATATTTTAAATATTTCCTATTATGGTTCTTATAAGTATCAATTATGAGTATTTCTTTTAGGTTCTGAGCAAAGTATTTTTTTTTCAGGAAACGTTAATTATCCCCCCCCCCTTTCCCTCTAATTCGGAAATTTTGTTAAGCAGTATAAAATTTAATGCAAATAAAAGTTATAGTAAAACAAAAATGTAAGAAGCAAATTGAAAACGAAAGGACTTCGCTACTGCCAAATAGGATACTAAGCATATATATATATATATATATATATATATATATATATATATATATATATATATATATATATATATATATATACACAGGGTGAGTTCGATCGAATCTGCCATACGAAAGGGGGTGATAGATGAGCCCAAGTGGAGCATAGAACCACCCATTATCGTGTCCAATCCTTAACCGTAACCGAGTTTTGGTAAATTTAAGGAAAATGAGTAAAAAAACAAAATTCTGAGAAAACGGCCGATTTCTGAAATTCTTGTAGGACATACAAGGAAAATAAGTACATATTTGGAAAGAGCAGACTAAATCCTACAAAATGATACCTTTCGCATTAAGATAGTCGCATTTTACCGAGAGCTACAAGCTTTGAAATATTGGACACACTCAGAATTAAAATGGTGCCAACATTTTTAATCGACATTTTCAAAAACAACCGTAAGAGCTACAATCGGGCAAATCTACCAAAAACTGGCCCATTCTATTAGCTTTCAGATGATACAACAACAAACCATATTGGGCTTCATGTTCAGCTGAAATTCAGGCTTTTGTTTGAAACAGTGTAAAAATCTGCATTCGTTAAAAAAAGGAAAACCAGCGAAGAGTCGCACTTTTCTGTTTTGAATTTTCTGTTTCACGATAGCATGTTGCTTTCTTTGTTTAAGAAAATGATATTTTTATATAAAAATAATAGTTTTAACAGTTTAATAAAAAGAAAAAACACACGAGATAAAGATTCGTAGAAATAAAAGAAGCATTACTTTCCCGTGCTTTTCACAAAGGGAAAATCAAGAACAAAAAATGTTACACCAACTTCAATTAGTACATTTAATAAACCTTCAAAATTTGCAATAGCTGCTGAAATTGGTCACCGCCACACCTGATACACGCTCTTGCCCTTTTGCGAACGGAAACAACCGTTGCTCTTAAAGAAATTTCATTCCTTAGTTTCCCTACTGCTTCAGCAAGCCGGTCGCTCAATCCTTGCAAACTTGCTACTTCTGTTTTGTAAACTTCTTGTTTTAAGAATCCCCAAACAAAGAAGTCCACTGGCGTCAGGTCTGGGGATCTAGGTGGGACAAGGGATGGGGCCCATACAACCAATCCATTGGGGATACTGTTCAGTTAGAAATTTCCGAAAGGCATTTGAAGAATATGCTAGGGCTCCATCGTGTTGGAAAATGATTTCCGCTCTCTCCTGAACAGGAATAGTATCAAGAAGGTCAGGCAAATGATGTTCAATGAGCTCTAAATATGAGCTTCCTGCATTATAAGACCTTAAAACGTATACAGTCCCATCAAAAGACTTCCGATTACGATTTATGATTGTGAAAAATATCGTCTGAAAATAAAAAGCATTTGTTTAACAAAACAATTAATGATAAAAACTAAACAGAATTATTCATTTGTCATAATATTTTATGTATCGTTTGCTTCTTTCTGATATTTTGTAAAGTGTTTTGAAAATTGCTAGAATTATGATTCTTTTTACAGTAAGTCAGTAGAGAGTGTGTTTTTATTTTTTGAAAGTTTTCGTTCAAGTTTCTAAATATAAGTTGCTATATTCTTTTTTCGATTTTTAGGTATGTCTCGGTTTTTTAACGAAGAGTATGCTGATATGCATTTCGTGTACGGATTTTGTGATGGTAATGCTCGCAGAGCCGAGAAAGAATACCGGCTCCGTTACCCAAATCGTTCTGCATCTAATAGATGTTTTTGCCTCTATACATCGAAAGCTCAGAGAGACAGGTTCATTTGGTACGTTGTTCGAGAGGGGCCAGGATCACCGTTCTGCCAATGTTGAGGAGTATGTGCTGGACCGAGTAGTGGAAAATCAAAGTGCGAGTCTTAAACAAAGTCATTTTCTTAAACAAAGAAAGCAACATGCTATCGTGAAACAGAAAATTCAAAACAGAAAAGTGCGACTCTTTGCTGGTTTTCCTTTTTTAACGAATGCAGATTTTTACACTGTTTCAAACAAAAGCCTGACTTTCATCTGAACTTGAAGCCCAATATGATTTGTTGTTGTATCATCTGAAAGCCAATAAAATCGGCCAGTTTTTTGTAGGTTTGCCCGATTGTAGCTCTTACGGTTGTTTTTGAAAATGTCGATAAAAAACGTTGGCACCATTTTAATTCTGAGTATGTCCAATGTTTCAAAGCTTGTAGCTCTCAGTAAAATGCGACTATCTTAATGCGAAAGGTACCATTTTGTAGGATTTAGTCTGTTCTTTCCAAATATGTACTTATTTTTCTTGTATGTCCTACAAGAATTTCAGAAATCGGCCGTTTTCTCAGAATTTTGTTTTTTTACTCATTTTCCTTAAATTTATCAAAACTCGGTTACGGTTCAGGATTGGACACGATAATGGGTGGTTCTACGCTCCGCTTGGGCTCTTCTATCACCCCCTTTCGTATGGCAGATTCGATCGAACTCACCCTGTATATATATATATATATATATATATATATATATATATATATATATATATATATATATATATATATATATATATATATATATATATATATATATATATATATATATATATATATATATATATATATATATATATATATATATATATATTAGCAAAATACCCAGCGTTGCCTGGGGGTGATAATTATGAGAAAAATCGTTACTTTCTTTTGTTTTCTGTTTTAAGTGAAAGAATTTAAAACATCTTTTTGACGTGATTAAAAATCGAGTTTCTTCCCTACCCATAAAACTAAAATAGCAATTAGTATAAAGAACGAAAAAAGTATTCATTTAGAAACGAAAGCACGATATTTAAGCATATACAAATTTCCACAATATGAAATTAATCTTTTCATATTTAGAAGGATTAATCTATTGATACTTTTTTTTTAACATGGAATCTAAAACCTTCTCTGTATGGCTATTGAAGTACGAAGTGTTTAAAAAAATGTAGCCACGCTCGTAATCCCTCATACTTGCTTTAGTTATTTTGGGAAATTTCAATCATTGTGGGTTCTTGGTGCGATTTTACCGAATTTGCGGGAATCGTTTTGGGATACCTTCAATGATGCTCCCCCTCCTTTCCTTACTTTGTAAAACGATCTTATCTTATACATATAAAATCTGAGTATCTATCTATCTATCTATCTATCTATGTCCAAGCTTCTTCTCCCGAACGACAGTGAACTGACCATCGAACCAGGTATCGATGGATTCGTAATCCTCCCGTCTTCATGTTTGGCTATTTAACATAATTCTCCGATAATAATTAGCGGAGATATCAATTAAAAACTTTTAATTATGACTCTTAGATTTCAAAATCAAATCACTATTTTTCGAAGGCTTTCCTCCATTCAAATTATTATTCAGTGCTTCATCTCAACTTTCCATAACAATGCTTTTATTAAAATGTATAGCGGGTGAAGAAAATCATTGAGATGAAAGATCTGTTGCCATTTTTTTTCTCGAATATGAACAGGTAAAATTCTTGTTTTTATTTTGAGGCTTTTCCTGTAATCAGGGGATTTAAAATGTTTACTTTTTGGGGTTTTCCGCAATCTGCCGCAAAATTTCACTGACTTTTTTTTTTTTTTGGTTCAAGCCTGATTGTTAAATACGCGTCACATGACATAACTTTCATTTTCGAGGAGGACCGTGCACGTCGTAAAGTAAATGAGTGATTTACAAGTTATTTGAGTTCTTTGAGGGTTTGTACCTGGAAAACGGATTGATGTAATTCTTGTACGACCATGTGGATAGAATCCATCCAAATATTTATCTGAGTGGTATGTTGCATTAATAAACACCCGGGCAACGCCGGGTAGTAGACTATTTTATGTAAAAAGCGGATTGTTATTGTGCATAAATATTTCCGATATAGTCTATCAGATGTAATTCAGTTTAACGTGAGTAAAGATTATAGTTGATAATGCATATATTTTCCCCTTTTGTGCTGACTGAAAATGTACTCATAACTTGTATCATTGATAACGATTATTAACGTTGATGAGGTGTTTTGGCAAAAATATGTTTTACTGGTGTTTTGCAAACCTTGCTTTACGCGCATTTATTTATTCCTTAACGCGTTAGAAACTAGTGTCAGTGTACTACAAAAGCATCAACTGGACTGCTCTTACATTTTTTAGGTAGCCCGTGCAACGCCGGGCACGCAGCTAGTATACATATAAAATCTGAGTATCTATCTATCTATCTATCTATGTCCAAGCTTCTTCTCCCGAACGACAGTGAACTGACCATCGAACCAGGTATCGATGGATTCGTCATCTTCCCGTCTTCATGTTTGGCTATTTAACATAATCCTCCGATAATAATTAGCGGAGATATCAATTAAAAATTATTAATTATGACTCTTAGATTTCAAAATAAAATCCATATTTTTCGAAGGCTTTCCTCCATTCAAATTATTATTCAGTGCTTCAACTCAACTTTCCGGATGAACGCTTTTATTAAAATTTATAGCGTGAAGAAAATCATTGAGATTTGAAAGATCTGTTGCCATTTTTTTCCTCGAATATGAACAAGTAAAATTCTTGTTTTTGTTTTGAGGCTTTTCCTGTAATCAGGGGATTTGAAATGTTTACTTTTTGGGTTTTTTTCCGCAATCTGCCGCAAAAATTCACTGACTTTTTTTTTTGGTTCAAGCCTGAGTGTTGAACTCGCGTCACTTGACATAACTTTTATTTTCGAGGTGGACCGTGCAAAGCCGGGCGACGCAGCTCTTATACATATAAAATCTGAGTATCTATCTATCTATGTCCAAGCTTCTTCTCCCGAACGACAGTGAACTGACCATCGAACCAGGTATCGATGGATTCGTCATCTTCCCGTCTTCATGTTTGGCTATTTAACATAATCCTCCGATAATAATTAGCGGAGATATCAATTAAAAATTATTAATTATGACTCTTAGATTTCAAAATAAAATCCATATTTTTCGAAGGCTTTCCTCCATTCAAATTATTATTCAGTGCTTCAACTCAACTTTCCGGATGAACGCTTTTATTAAAATTTACAGCGTGAAGAAAATCATTGAAAAGAAACGTAATTCTTGTACGACCATGTGGATATAATCCATCCAAATATTTATCTGAGTGGTATGTTGCATTAATAAACACCCGGGCAACGCCGGGTAGTAGACTATTTTATGTAAAAAGCGGATTGTTATTGTGCATAAATATTTCCGATATAGTCTATCAGATGTAATTCAGTTTAACGTGAGTAAAGATTATAGTTGATAATGCATATATTTTCCCCTTTTGTGCTGACTGAAAATGTACTCATAACTTGTATCATTGATAACGATTATTAACGTTGATGAGGTGTTTTGGCAAAAATATGTTTTACTGGTGTTTTGCAAACCTTGCTTTACGCGCATTTATTTATTCCTTAACGCGTTAGAAACTAGTGTCAGTGTACTACAAAAGCATCAACTGGACTGCTCTTACATTTTTTAGGTAGCCCGTGCAACGCCGGGCACGCAGCTAGTATGATATTAATTTTCGTTACAGAAATATTGTCGCCAGATGCTGAGATACTTTTGGTCACCATAAAATGGCGCTAAAGAGTTTCATCCGAAATACTCCCAAAATAAGTAGTAAAATTTGGCGATTGTTTGAAATTGCGCAAAAAGGAAAATTAATGGAAGTTTTTGTGCTATTTATTTATTTGCGTAATTTAGTTGCTGGATTATTTAACACAGTAAAAAAAGTTTTTTAAAGATTCTTTGATTGGCGATATTTTGTTTGCATGGTGAAAGCTGAGAAACATTATGACGCAGTCTTCGGCTTCAATAACAGCGATGTTGAAAAAACTGCCAAATGCATCAGCTACGGAAATCTTTCTGCAAAAATTTTGGCGATATTTCTGCTGATTGATTGGACAATGAGTAAGTGTTAATTAACCATTAATTACATTAAAGTTCCGTTTAAATGGAAAATGATCAGCCAAATCCATTCATTATTAGCCAATCTTGTGTAAAAACGTTACTTTAAGATTTAACTTGAGAAAAGCCTTGAACAGTCAGACGAAACGCAAAAATATTCAACAATACAACAAATCCAGCTATCAACTGGGAGTTGAGATGATAAATTAAATAATGAATTGGGTTGATGAAAGCCTTCGAACATGGAACAAAAAAGCTCCTAACTTGTTTTTTTATACAACTTAGAACTTTCTAGCAGATGCCATCTTCAGCAGAAAAATTGGCGCTTTCGAAGGACATATAATGTTAATATGTGCACGTTTTTTCCCACCCCCATATTGGAGCATTTATGCGAAAATTGAGACTAAAATTGGAATAAAAAGGGAACTATCAATCGGGTTTTTTTCGAACTGGTCTATAAACCTTCCCAGTACCAAACTGAACAAACGGTGAAAGTTTCAGCCAAATCTGCGGGGTAGTTTCTGAGATCTTAGGGAACAAATTTACCAAACTCCATTTATATATATATAGATATGCAGCGGTCAAGGCTTGCTGACCACTTTTAAACAAATTTATTTCTTCATAGAATTCAAAGCAAAGATGGCGAAAATGTAATTTATAATTTCTCTGATATTTCTTGTCCCGGTGCTGGAATTCCCAAGATTGAGCTAGTTTCACTTAACGTCGAGATCGTAAAAAATAAATGTTTTCCTTTTTAGTTAGCATAAAAAAATGAAAATGTTTTCGAGACTAGCGAGCAGCTCGTAAAATTGCGAGTGTTCCTAAATTAGAGCTTCGTGCAAATGAGTGTCTACTGTTTTCGCAGGGATGTTAGTGAGCTTAAGTAAAACTGTTGAAGACATGTGAAATTTTTGGAAACTATGAGGAACCACGACCTCCCCCCTCCCCTCCATAAAGACTTTTCAAATATGCTACGAGAGTCATAGAGAAAAAACGAGCTGATGTGTGCATCACATGACTTCCTTTTACTCCAATTTAATGTCATTTCCCCATTACAGGCAAATTTAATGTGATTCAATAGTTTACTATCTAAATATCAGCAACAGTGGCCAAATTAAAACAGATTTGAAAAATAAAATCGCCAAATTTGTCGCCAAGTTAGCGATAAAACTTGGCGACCAAACGACTGGTGATATATCGCCAAGTGTCCACCACTTGAGTTTACATCGAAATTAACAATGATTTCCCCTCAAAAAGGGGCAAAAGATCCCTTTAGAAACACCCGAATGCAACCAAAAGGGAGGTGCATAACTAGACCCCACTAGGAGTCTACGTACCAAATTTCAACTTTCTAAGACTTACCGCTTTAGTTATGCGACATACATACGCACATACATACATACCTACATACAGACGTCACGAGAAAATTCGTTGTAATTAACTCGGGAATCGTCATTATGGATATTTCGCGTGTCTATACGTTCTTAGGCATTTATCTATGTGTGGTCGAGTCGAGAAAAAAACTAAATATTCATTCGGGGATGAGTAAAATGGAAATTAAGGTCGATTTTTGAGTGAAAATTTTTTCGCGAATACAATACTTCCTTTTTTGTAAAAAGAAGTAAAAATGTGTTTTTTCAGCCCAAAATTTTTGGAAACGGCAACACAAAATTTTCGGAAATTTCAGATTATAAACACCCCTGCGTATTCTTGTTAAAAAGTTGTAGCTAAAAGAGCGGGTTTAGAAAGGTATGATTGCATAGTTGCCCACTATTGTGTTGGGAAGCTTCAACGCATGCGCGTAACTTCAAATTCTCCAATCTATTCTTAGTCACTCACCGAGCTGAGAGGAGAAAAGACGTTTTCAGGCAAACAGCTGCGAAAGTTCATTAACAGGTGGAGGATTTATTCCAAGTTTCTTGAAAGTTAATATCTCGGTTCTATTTGTTCTCCGGTGCAGAATTGACCGCGAGAAAAATTTTCATTTCCCAGGTACGGTTTATTTATTCATCGATAAATGTAGAAAACTTTTCATATTTTTTCTTTTTTATGTTCAATGATATACTATCTAAAGCGTTTTTTTGTTATTAATAATAGAAAAAAATAATTAAAAATGCAAACGGTGTTACATTTTAATAATTATCTCCCTATAATTTTTAAGATTGTGTTTGCATGTACACGGTTTTGAAACTTTAAAACTTAATCAGAAAATGTATTTTTCATTTATGAACGCCTTGAAATAATAATATTGTTATTCGCATACATTGTTGAAAATAATCACTATTGTATGTTTTACAGTTCTTCGTGCATAAACAGAGAACAAATTATTTAAAAAATTTAATAGATGCATTTAATGACTTTATTTTCTATATTTATTACTTAACTTATTTTATCTCGTTTCTAATGTTGAAGCAAAATTGAACGGAGAAATCTATATATTTCCCAGGTACGGCTCATGTACCTAAAATTAGAAATTGTTAATATTTTCTTTTGTTTCAAGTTTTATTATAAACTATTTGAAACGTTTTTCTTCTGAATGTAAAAGCTTATTCACATAACATTAATGCGCAAGGAAATAAAAAATATTTTTAAAGTCTTCAAATTGCATTTGAACGTATGGTGCACTCAAACTTCAACACCCTATTTAAAAAAGATAAATATATATATTTGTGAAACTTTTTAAGTTTCAAATACACAGATCGAAGGCTAATTACTGTACATTGTAAAAACACTTGTGATTTATTAAGAAGTTTTGAGTGCGAGAAGTTAAGAAGTGCGTTTTTTCGTAAATGAAATAGTGAAATAAAAACCGAGACTATATGTCATTTGTTGTAACTATAACACACACATTTCAAATTTTTTTTCCTTCGGGGAAAAAAAGGATTTTCAATTTGTTCTAATTTCAAAACTATATTTAAATTAAATTCTTTATTCTTTCGGTAGGATTATTTTCGCTGGGTCCTGATCAAGCAGTAAGCATTGCATGCTGTCGTCATTTTGTCACTTACTTGACGTTTGTCCAATTCCAATCGTTTCTGCCATTAGTAGAAAATGTCTGTCGAATTGGAAGTTATCATTTTATATTTAACGTCAAGCTCTGGGTTGCGGTGGTTTAAAGATTTTAAATCGTATTTAGATGGTTTTTATTTTTTATTTTTAAGAGGAGTTTTGACACACGGTTGTCGTCATTACGTCAGGATTTTTTGCGATCGTTAAAACTAAATCAGGGAAAAATGTTTATTTGACATAATTTTTAACAATGGTTTGTAATTACCCAAAACAGTAAACACATACATTAAACTAAGTAAACAATCCGTTTTGCTCTATGAGTTTTTGTAAATAAACATGCAGTTCAGTACAAAAATAAATATAATAAATGCTGAGCGTTAATCTTTATTTTTTGTTTATTGATTACTTTACACAGATTTTTACACTGCGCAACTCATTTGTACTTTATCTAAAGTGCTTACGCAAATCTAATTTTTCCCCCATATTTGTTTAGCATTCGTAACTTCAAATATCTTTATTTATTTATTTATTTATTTTTGTCGTTTCAAAATGATTTGCTTCTTAACGTGGTTGTGTTGAAGTTGTTACATGAAACTACATTGTATATTATTACAGAATATATGACATAGTTTGTTATAACGTGATAAACATGGTTAAAAACATAAAGATCCAAGACGTATTTAAATGTCACTATCCCTTTTGTAAGTAAGATCTTAAAAACCATTTTCTGAAAACCGCGATAAAAATATCCAAAAAGTTTAGAAAAATAAAGTGCAATGTCTTTTCTAGGTGTGTATGGAACTCTCATGTAACGTTATCTTTACATCAGAAATTGTTTTTTAAATTGTTAAAAAAAAATTTAAAAATTGTTATGGGGGGTGGATCAAAGCGGGTAGGCCTTTGTATGCTCATGTATGTGTGTAAGCGGCGATGCACACTAATGTTGTGTTTACCTTAACACCCCTAAAATTTAATCAGTCCCAGCGAAGCAGCATGGCGCAATCAGGCTTAAAATAAGAAAAATAATACATTTCTAAAAAAAAAGAAGTTTTGTAACTTGATTAGTCAAAGACTACCTTATTTTTAAAATTGTCAATAATATTGCGCTATTCTGACACCATCCACCTATAAATTACGATCGTCATTTCGTTTAATCGCCACTTTCCCAGTATAAGTCACAGAAAGAAGAAAAAACTACGAAATAAGGCTTAAATGCATATTAAAAATATCGCGAAAAAAAAAAGAGTTCAAATATTGATCTGTTATATTTCCTGATAATGAAACACTTACAATTAATTTTTTTTGTCTTTTTTACTTGTATTTAAGGGTAATAATTATCACTCATATGACTTTTTGATCCTAAGATTAAGATGTGTTCAATTTCTCAAAAAAAAAAAAAAAAAGTGCACTGGATTTAAATTTTTACTCAAACTGTACCTACACACACATACACACAATCCCACACAGACACACACACCTACACACACACTTACCTACACACTCATGCCTGCACACAGACACAAACACACACCTACATACACACGCACACGCGATTGCGAAAAACATAATTTGTATTCAAGATGGCAAAATTCAAATTTATTTATTATTATTATTATTTTTTTTGTAGTTAATGAAATGTAACTAAATGGGGAAAATGTATGAACACTTTGTTTTTGCTTATTGTAATTAAAATTGTTTCGTATGTAAGAAAAACCAGATTTAACAATTTAACATATGATTTTTAAAAAATAATATGTTTCTTTGCCACCCTGGGCCTGAGTCAGAGGATAGGCTCTCATTATTCTGGCTCTAGTTCAAAAATGTGTTATTGAAAATGTACGAGAGATTTAAGAGAATTAGCATATGAGATGGCAATTTTTCAAGTAAAAATACATTGATTATTCAGCTGTCCCATTGTGGCCCTACTTAATGCCCCATAGTGGTCCATAACTGGGTCACAATGAGACACTTTTCATCGAATTTATAAAGCCTCATAACTTTTTTTCTAACATTAAATGGGCTAAATTTGGTGCAATGTACTACAATTTGACAACTTAAAATAATAAAATATGTTTCTGTGCTTCAGAACTCACCAATGTACGCACAATGAAAAATATGTGTTTTTTGTCGCATTGTGCTCTACCCTCCCTTATATATATATATATATATTTTTTTTTTTTTGAGCTATTCAAAAAATACCTTCCGAAGACCAAAACACACAATATTATCTGTACATATTTCGACGTCAAAAACTACTTTTCTTAATGTTTGTTTGAAGCAAGGTAACCTTTCATAACGCAGGGCTGCGGAGTCAACGTCGGTTTTAGAGTCATGGAGTCGGGGTAAGGAGTCGTCGTCGGGTGCTCTGATATTTCAGAAGTTGGAGTTACTCCGATTCTTCAGCTCTGCCATGGTTGCGGGGTAGAGTCGTCGAGTCGGAGCGAGATTGGTTTTGGGGTAAAGGAGTCAAAGTCGGGTTTCGAAGGTTTTGAAACTTCCGAAGTCGGAGCAATCCATTTTCGTTCCAACTTCGTAGCCCTGGAATAAAGTAAAAAAAAAAAAAAAAAAAAACAAGTAGAACCTGCCATTATGTTAAAAATTGAAAATTATGCGCAAAACCAAAAACTCCGATCAAAGTTTTGGAAACTCCTCCGAGACTCAGTTCAGATTGTGGGGATCTAAAAGAAAAGAGCATTTATTTCTTCCCACATTTTCTTCCAGATTTCTCACTTTCTGATAATAGGAAAGTCCTTTTTATACTTCTAGTTATTTGGCTTTTGTAACAAAGAAAGAGTTACCAATACTTTGAAAAAGAGTCAGCTGCGAATAAAAATGTTTTGACAAAGCCATGAGGGCCTTGTATTTATTCTAGAAAAAACCCAAGCTCTTTTTTTATTGATATGTAATGGTTTCAATTTTAAAGTTATTTCTGTTTGGAAGGTATTTCTTGGTGCATTCTTTTTTTCACTGTACGTCATACTTTTGGACTAAAATTTTAAAGCCCTACCATATACACATTTCAAATTTCCACTTCTCGGAGTCTTGGAATTAAATTACATATAATCTCAAAATAAATAAATAATATATATATATATATATATATATATATATATATATATATATATATATATATATATATTATTAATTTCAAAAAAATGAAATGATAACGCTCTTTTCTTGTTTAGTTCAAAAGTACTGTTTGAATTTAGAAAATACACGAAACTTTATCGAAGTCATTTTTTTTGGCAGCGAAGTGTGGAAATAGTCTTTGTTCTAAATGAAAAATTATCATATAAGCTTTGTGCTACAATATGATTAAAGTGAAAAACCAACGTAAATAAAGCACAAATTTTGAAGAAAATACAGCATATAGCTATTTCAAGGCTACAATGGAGCCTCTTCATTAGTGCAAAAAACTCACCAACACAACCGAAAGTCGCGACAGAACTGACAGCAACCGAATGAACACCGGTATTTATACCAAATTAGGCCAACCAATAGGATTTCAGGACATAAGACAGCAAACAACCAATCAGCGAACAGTATGCTCCGGGCTTAGAGCAAGGGGGAGAGACAACCAATCAAAAGCCAGGAGACAAAAAGAGTGAGAGACAACGAAGAAACCATAAAAGGCAATTACAGAAATTGCTTAAAACTATCATGAAAAAGCTTAGGCAGAAGCAAGTCCATTACATCAAAATGGACAGAGAAGGAAGGGGTTGGTTAGCGAAGCGAGCTGGGAGAAGATACCTATTAACTCTATTTTATTATTGAAATGTTTAAAGTGCTATAGTGACTGCATTTAGTTCTCAAAAAAGTAAAACTTACAAGCTTTAAGCTCTTTATTACAGCTCTACTTTTGCCACTCCGTGTTTCTCTTTTTCTCTACGATCGGCACCTTCATGGAATTTTCGGAAAATATGCGAGGCCAATTGTCGTCTCGTGACAGCCAGAGTTTGGTTTTGGTCGTAATTTTTCTGAAAATTTTGTTCTAGCATTGCTTTTTAATAGGAATGATTTCCCTAAATATTACTGTAGGGCCCTGAGGTCGGCATAAAAAGTTGGATTTTAATTTTTTGAAGATTATTTTTTTCGCTTCAACGTTTTAATACTTCTGAATCCTATTTTGGCAATTTTTGAAAGTCGAAGAATGCTTCAATGACTAAATGATTACTTGTGGCGACTGTATAGATCATTCAAAATTAACGCGGACATGCAACATTTACTGCTAAAAAGCGATGAATAAAATTCTTACCTCATTGAAAATTTTTCGGTTTCGCCAGAATGATATGCAACAATCAGGCGAGGATCGTTATGTGAGTTACGACTTCCCCCCTCCCCTTAAGTGATGAAATTTAGCCTAAAAATACGTTTTGGGGGGCAAACATTTCGAAGACGCAGACTCTATGTTTATGCCCAAAAAACGACAGTTGTGACCCCCCTCACTTCTTCCGAAAATAACCCCCCTCTAAAATCAGAAGCTAGATCCAAGGTCTGCTCTATGTTGGGGATATCTTATGATATCTGTTCGAGAAGTCTTAAATAAGCGTTATGTTGTAAACCGGGGAGCTATTCTATTCAGGGAACCATAGAATAAAGTCTAGAACATGTTTTTTGATGCAAAAATCCTTTATCCTCATCCCCCCGTTGTCTGAATGTGAGGTCTTAAAGTTGAGTGACATTTCAAGAAAAGTCGCCAGGTTCAGTGAGGAATGGAAGGTTCAGGGAATAGTGACTAGAATGTCTACAGCTTAAATACTATCGAAGCTACGGCAACTGTTCAAAATTTTCCATGTGTTCATTTTCAGTTTAATGTTCCGCAGTACTTCGACATGATTTGCCATGCTTGTTGCAAATCTGGCTCATTGCAAACTCTGCCACTTCCATTTCAAACAATTTCGCAATTCCGTTTTTCACAGGAGGTTGACCATTATAGTTGCTGGAAAAGCTTTTAGTCTAAGTTAAGTTCGTGGAAACGAAAGAATAATACTCTTAATACCGCAATTTTCTTGTAGAATTATTTGTTCAGTTTTATACTTGTTTGTACCTGTAACAAATTTCGGAAACGTTTCTGGATATATCGGAAACGTTTCCGAAATAGTAGGAATCCTTCATCCAATAGCGAACTCCTCAATATTCAGAAAGCTTTTTGTTATTTCAAGATATCTAGAAGCGGAAGTGATGACGCAACGCTTCGAAACCTATTTCATCCTTCCAACACAGGCGCCAATGAGTCGGAAATAACGAGAACTTCTTTTTTTCTTATCTATGGTTGCTGCAGTCAGCAACTGTTTAGCATTGGATTGCTTGTTATTTCATGTCTAGAGAGTAGTAAAATGTGTCGAAACTAATTTTACGCCTTTGCATTTTGGACTGCCCTTGATTTTTTAGACGATGTACGCAGCTATTAAGTTAGTTAATAACCATTTGCTTCTTTACAATTTCCAATGTGACCATAATTAGATATATATTGTGTGTTCAAGCGTGAATAGTTTCAACACCCGTGTTTATACTTAATGAAACGAAACCCTTTGGATTACTTATTCAGTTGTAATGGAGGTACTTAGATTTTCTTCCGCTCATGTTCACTTGTAAGTATTAATGAATATTTTAAAACATGTTGTTATATACATTTATATTTTTGTTGATTTGCATTTGATGAGGCTCCAATTGTAACTGTTTTTGGGTTTATCGAATTAATTTAAAGTTATCCTACATATACCTATGTGCGCGGTGTACTATTCGTTGTAACCAACTGAAACTGATTAATTACGCAAAAGAAGTAAGATTTATATTTGAGAAGCAATCACAGAAAAGTTATTTCGAAATACTTGGATGTACATACATTTTGGTTCAAAAAGAAAAAAAAATCAGTTGTTTAATTCATTAGAAATATGGTAATGCAAATATTTTCTAGTATTGTAATATGCTTCACAAAAAATGTGCCGGTATAATTTATCTTTTTTTATTATAATTTATTCATTCATTTAAAAATATTTATACCATTAGAAAATGACCATGTTATCTATTAGTAAGAACATAGTTATGAAATTAATTCATCTGCTTATTCATTTTGTTAAATGTGGTTAACAATAAAAAAATTCCTTGACATTAGTTCCGAAAATAACATTTCCTTCGTGGATATACTAGTTTAATGTAGGACAGTCAGGAGGAATGAGTCAGTGGCAAAAATGGAACAGCTGCATTTACATGCTGAAATAAAAAGTAATATTATTTCATGTCATCGTTTTAAAAGTGATCAGTTCTTAAATACTATGTTTTTAATATGCAATGCACATATGGTGAGAGACTGTGCCATTGACATTTTCAAGGGCGCTTTATATCATTTTATGGGTGCACCATCACTCTTATGGTGTGGGGGGGGGACTCTCGTATATATGAAATGGAATAATCATGTAATAGAGTTCAATGTTTTAATAAATAAAATATATAATGCATTTTGCGCACACTCTAAAAATAAAATCAGTAACCTATTTTGATTAAGTATCTATATTTGTGATAAACTGGAAAAGGGCAAGAACAGAAGAATAAACCCGAATGGTTCCAGCAGGGGGACTTTGGTGTCATATTTAAATTCATCAATTTCTCTGTTGGTACTTTTCGGTACACTTTGTTCGTCAAAGAAATTGACTTGACGTGAACGAATTTCGGAACGCAAAGTGTAGGTAAGTTCTGTCAAATTTTATCCGAAAATAAAAGCTATCAAGTTTGATACAAGATATGTTTTTAAGTTCTGCATTAAAAATACAATATGTTGATAATTTTGTCTTGAAAATATTGAGAGAAAAACTGAAGTTTAATATTGTTTAACAAACAATCCCACTTTTGAGAAAGTACTCCCCTTCCCTCCCCCGACGATTTTGTGATTATGAATGAAACTACTATATTATTTCATAAATTTTCAAAAATTTATAACTGTGCATATGTTATGCTGTTAACCATGCTATTTGTCATTAGAAATTCAGAAAAAAAAAATCCACGAATGATTCTAAAATTGCTTGTTTCATTGCTCTTAGATATGAAAGAATTGAAACTGATATGGCATGCAATACTATAGTAAAGAATTATTTTTTAGAAAAAATCACGGAAAAAGGATTCCGAAATTCTCAGAAACGTTTTTGAAAATTGTTTGGAGAATTCCGAAATACTCGGAAACGTTTTCGAAACTTTCATGAACCACAGCTGCACAGAATACTCAGAAACATTTCTGGAAATTACGGAAAGAGGATTCCGAAATACTCAGAAACGTTTCTGAAAATTACAGAAAGAGGATTCCAAAATACTCAGAAACATTTCTGGAAATTATAGAAAGAGGATTCCGAAATACTCAGACACGTTTCTGGACATTACAGAAAGAGGATTCCGAAATACGCAGACACGTTTCCGGACATTATAGAAAGAGAATTCCGAAATACTCAGAAACGTTTTTGAAAATTTCATGAACCGCAGCTGCACGATATACTCAGAAACGTTTCCGAATTTTTTTTACAGTGTAGCCTTTTGCTTTCAGACAGATTCCTTTCATTTTTATGTTATTTAACCTATGAATTGTAATTTTGGTACTTATTTGATTTTTGAAACTAATGTATCAAACCTCGTTTTCCCTTTGTTTATATTTTCTAAAGTAAACAAATATATTAAAAAACGATAAGGCTTTCTATCTAATAGCCTGAGGAGAAGGACAAATCGTTGATGTATAGTGCGAGACTGAACAACAAAAAAATTAAATAAAATAATAAAAATAAAAAATATAATTGAAGCAAAAAAATTGTGTCACCGAGAATGTTTCATGAACTCAAATTCATTTGCAGCAATTACAATGGTCAAGCTCTTGCGAAAAACAAAACTGCTAAGCTGTTTGAAACGGAGGCGTCCATGTTTTCGAAGTGCAGTCTTATACCAAGCGGGGAAAATCATGCTATCATGTCGGAGTAATGCAGTGGACTAAACTAGAAATAAACAAATGGAATCTTTCAAAACGGCCACAGTAATTTCGTAAATATTCAAGACTCATTTTTCGTGGAAAGTCCATAAATTTGGTGACTTTTCATATAGTCTCACTGGACTTTCGGACCTTATGTCTCGATAATGGAGAGACGATTGATAAGATTTTACACATTAACAAAAGTTTTCAGCATGCTCTCTTGATTGTCAATTATTTCAATACTCGAAAACCGCCCTTCAAAGTATGACGGGTGAAAATTGCTTCTACATTTGAACGAAGTCATTGCCTGTTTGGTGATATTTTGATCGTTGGAATTGTAAGCCGAACTCCAGTGGATTAACCCTAATCTCCAGTAGGTAACTTTCATTGCTGACCTTTTTTTCGTTTCATCATTCCCGTGAAATGACATAGTTTTACCAGTAAAACAGTTAAGTTGACGGATCGAGATCAGCCTCGTTACAATAAAGCCTTTCCCTGCATTTTAAACATTACCAAAACATATTATCGAAGTATCATGCCGTGGCGCGAGTTTCATTGTTGAAACACGCGCGTTACTCGTTCATTGGCTATTATATATATGAGGATTTCTCGCAATTATACGGAAGTAGGGGTTCCCAAAAATTTCCGATTCGTTGCATCCTTTGAAGTACTAAAATTTTTCAACTTCACTATAGCACCCTAGTCTATTTTTAGTATATTACACATATTGATGCCGTTGTTACTTCGCTTCACTCTTCGCCACCCCAAGGTGGAGCAGTTTACTTGGAACCCCTACAGTAAGGTACTCTGTTAAAACTGCGGGTTGCAATTGGCACCTTTTAGGGTAGAACGTTATAGCCAGAGGCACCCCCTTGAGGATGCCGTTTTGCCACCTATGGTACCCTTAACGGTGCCAGAGGGAGCAATAATGGCACTCATAAGAAGGTGCCCTTGGTGCTACAACGTAAGACCTTAAAAGGTGTGCTGTGCAATGACTGTGTGTGTGCATGGTTTTTTTTTCATTTTTTTATTTGATTGTTTGTCTATTCTGCTAATTTCATTTTGTGTTTTTTGTACTGTTGTGAGTTTTACCTTCGGATCCTATGCAATATTATGTGGTGCATAGAGGGTTTCTTTTTGTGTTTAATAATAATAATGAAAATAATAATAACAAACCTCTAGTTTTAAGTGTATGTTTTTCTAGCAAGCTATCTCGATGAGATATCAGCTTTAATCATCGGAATAAGGATATTGCCTGCGAAGAGGGAGAAGGGAGGGAGGGGTGAAGGAGTAAGTCTTATCCTATTAGGATGTAAACAATTCCAAGAGTTACTCTCTCGTTCTGGAAACACTACAGCGAAAAAAAGTATTTATGTCCAATTTGTTTACATTTAACGGGACCATTACTTGATTATTCCTTGTTTTTCTACGCTTTGTGTCATTTCAGACTAGTACGGCAATTGAAAACTCAAAGCTAAATAAACATTTAGCGGGAAAGACACCTAGTACTAGTTCCAATTTTGCTAATTTCTTTCCGGAAATCTTTAAATTTGTAGCTAAAACACAAGTAATTCCTTTTTCGTTAAAATCAAAAATACATTTAAATTGCAGTAAATGCTATAAAATATTTTACCTAGCACACACAAAATATTTTTTAAAGTTCTGTAAATTCTAATAATATAATTAAAAAAAAAAGATCTCTGTAAAAGATGATTCGTTCATAGAAATATGGTAAATTTAAATCACGATTTTTCGAAATATATTTACTACTTTGCATTTGACTTAGGATGACACGTTACAGAAAATGCGCATCAAGTTGTTTCAAACGAATCTTGTTAGTTTAAATCAGATTTTTGAAGAAAGTTTCAAAGCAAAGTGCAGTGCTTAAGAGTGCAGGGCTTGAGCAAAAATGCAGTGTTGAGCTTTATACTCAAGAAAATGCTCCAATTCATAAAAATATATTGATAGACTTATTTCTGCAATTTTAACAAACCCTTTTGGAATATAGTTAATACATTATTTACTGGATAAACAGAGTTCGGAACGGTGTTTGGGGATGTATTCAGGAGATAAGCTTAGTTTTTGTCGAGCTCAAATAAATATCTTTAAATATTTCAGCTGTTTATTCAAGTAATGGTTTTGAAGTAAACTTCTAAAGTAAGAAGAGTTAGAAAAACTGAACAGGTGGTTTACCAATATTTATCCATTTAGATATTCATTCAGTTGGTATTTCTTTTAAATCAGTTTCGTCAAATATAGTTTACTATAAAATAATGTCTTTTAGTACAACTTATTTCGTCTTAAGAAACCTTATGATTTGTTATTTTTCAAAAGCTCTACAATAGTACACTGTCTCATAAAATATTGATGATAAAAAAAGTATTATGCTTTCTAATAAAATAAGAAAAAAAATCTTGCATTATTTAAGTCAGGGAAAATATTTGCATATTGCAGGTACGCACATAACACACACACACAGACAGACAAACATTTTCTAAAAATGGTCGAAAGGGATTCATTACACCTCAAAACATTCGAATCCGTCAAAATTCGGAAATTTGCACGAACCCAATACTTTTTTTTAGCAGTTTTTATCAAAAAGAATTTTAAACTAACTGTTGAGTTAATGTATAGTAAAATAGCGATACTCAATTTAATTGTCTTCTATAATTGTAGGGCGTTTGTAACAATGAAATTTTTGTACAACAACTTTGTTCAAGTTCGTTCTAAATATGCATTCTTGTATGTAACGTATCAAGCGGTACAACGATATTGAAACACAGTCTAAAGTTTCCTCTTATTTATTAAATTGATGTGAGTTGGAAATAAGATCGTTTGTGTGTTAGTGACGCGCTGCCCGCTTAGGTAGAACACGAAATTTGATTTAAAAGCATTGAGTTTTTATATAACTAGATAAAAATTGTTGAATATATACTTGCTGCCATGGCGGCTAGATTAGCTTCTTCGGCGGCCGCCTCGACAAGAAAGATAATGAGCCAGACATCAATAACTTTAAGTTATTATCCAGAATTAAGTTATGTTATAATTTGGTAGCCACAAGACAATACATCACCAAGCTTTCGTTCGCCAAGTGTTTGTCTAAAACTTGGTGATATATCGCTAAGTTAGCAACAAATTTGGTAAAAGCAATGATTTTTTGAATTGTGTTTCAATTTGGTGCTATTGGCGATATTTAGCGAATAATCCATTTAATCTATATCATTAATTTCTGTGCGTGTGCGTCTGTGTGTGGTCAGACAAGGTCAAGTTCAGGTAAGGTCTGTAACATTATCTGGACTGACAATGTCAACCAACAATGTTGTACCATTGGATGCAGGTTATCCAGGGAAACCCATTTTCACCTGTCTCACCCCACTAAACCTTAAGAGACCTGATATCGTGGGGTAAAAAATATTAAAACCATCAATTACCACCCGCCGCAGGCGGCATTGAACCACCGCACGTGGCGAATGGCGGTTGGCGAGCGATGCGACCCGGGGGCGGAAATCTCTAATATGTGTATCAAAATCTGAAAATGATGTTATCATCATTGGAGCAATTTATGTTTTGACCGGAATCATTTTGACAGTAAATTAGAATCTGCAACAATGTGCAATTCATTTATCGGTCTAAGACTATATGTGACACCGAGCTAGTACGCATACCACATTAATATATCGGTAAGTTTTTGGGGTTCCAGCGGAGTATTCACTGCGAAAAATGTTGTTTGAATTGTTTAAAAGTACTTACTTCAGGTGTTTCAGAGATATGTTAAAGCTTAACCAACTAAAAACCTTAATTAAATTTCAAAATAATTAAATAAGTAAATAATGCAAATTAAAAAAATGTAAAGTCATAAGAATCAAATTAAAACAAGAAACAAATAAACTCCTTCACTTAGAAACACACCTTCAAAAATAATGAAGTTATTTTCTTTTAAAATAAATCTAACGCAAATGTAGAATCTAAATTGACATTCTAACAATAAGAAGACATGTGGTAAGAACGACATTTTCTTAGAAAAGCTCCATAAATAATCTAAATTGAAATAGAAATAATATTTGTATCGTAAAGTATTTTATTTTTTAAGTGCTGAATTAAATACTTTTTACCAGATATTTCCTCTGGAAATGATTTGAAAAAATCTCTGTATTATTTGTTAAGTTTACATGTGCCATTTAAGGAATGGTTGTTGGGTATATAATGTTTTATTCCTCGGAATAAATAACTAATTGCTTAATTAACTTTCACATGCACGAGTTCAAATCAACTGTGCAGCTTTTTTGAATTATAATTGCTGGATATTTGTGATAAAAAGTGTTTCATGTTTCAGATTTTTTATTTGTTATTTTTATTTATTGATTTTTTAAGCGTCTCGCACTTTATTTACTTTTTAAACATTCTCCTTTGATTTATTTCAAATTTCAGCATTTTTTCGTTTCACTTTTAAAATGAATAGAATGGGTTTTCTTTTGCCTGTCTTACGTTTTTAATGCAACTGTTTAACTAATTATGTTATGTTTTTTTTATTTTGCAACATTTGATCAGTTAGAAATTTTCTTTTCATGAAGAAGTCGGTTTTGAAATGCATAGAAAGGAACATTTCATTTGGCAATTGTGAGCTAATCTAATAAGTTTGTGTAATTAAGTTTCTAATTTTTAAAAAAATCTTTTCCATTTTTTCTATTGCAAAATTTAAAATATTTTAATGCTTTGAAAAACAAAATCAAATGTCAATTTGAAACAGTTATTGAGATAATATTTGTATCGAATTCGTAGTGTAGTTTGACCGAAAAAATTTGGCTACTGTTCAGTCAAATGAGAAAACGGGTCAATTTCTTAAAAAAGGTAGAGAAGGAAGAATATGGCACGTGTGCCATATTTGCGACTTTTGAGACATTTTGGTAATATAAAATATACGGAAATACGATTTCGATGAAAATAAATTTAGGGTCCATTAGTTTTGAAACTATTTTAATGTTTTTCTCGGAAATTGGTTCATTAATATTTTTCATTTTCATATATATTTTCTACAGAAAAGTACACTTAAAAATTATAAACATTTATGGCGTTAAATAAGGTGAAAAAATGAATAAATAAATAAAATTATGCTCTCAAGAGCTCCTAATAAATGCTTAGTTGCATTGTTCCATCATATGAATACGAATTATTAGTAACCTTAGACAAGTTTAACTTGAACAAAATTTATGTTGAAATTTCCTAGAATACTGTTTGAAAGTAAATAATTATTAACTCATTTTTAGGAATTTGATTCTTATAAGAGTTTTGATGCCTATTTCGGAAAAATTTTTGAGCAAAACATTTACAACATTACCAGTTATCTTTAAATTCGAAAAAAAAAAAAAAACTCGTAAAGCAACGAATAAAATTATTTGAAAGTGAATAGATGTGTACCTGCGACAATACTTGAATGCTTTTTTTGTACTGTATTTTTAATCTGTGATTCCTAACTGCTAATCTGTTAACTTACTGATTCATAACTATATTGAATTCTATATCTAATTAAACTGACTATCACATAAGGAGCTATGAATTAAATCCTTTGTGAGTTTCAAAGCACTGTAGTCTATATTTAATGTAAATATGATGTGCAATAACGGTAATTAATATTGAATCGTTAAGAGAATATTTGTATTGATTTATTATATGGTGAGTATGAGATTTTGGAAGAGTAATAGTGACGTTTTGTGCGTTACATTTATTATGCTAAGAGAGATTTGAGCAATTATGTTGGACAGTTGAAGGTGGAGCGTCATTAGTCCGGAATGCATATTTTGACAACCTGTAGAATCTATATACATACCATGCGTACATGAATAGTTCTTTCTAAAGGGTGTTCTTTTTTAGAGGTATAGAACTTTAGGTTCAAATAAAACACCGTTAAATGATATAAATCGCCATGAATTTGGCTTTATTCGAAAGATGATTCTTTGCCATTTTTATTTAAATGTGATTTCTGGTATATGGCCACTTCGGCTGGCTTGGAGAACGTCTAATCGGGAAGTCCAATTTTCTATCACTTTTTGCAGCAATGGGGGCCGTATGTGAGTGATATGTGGCGAATGTTCTTGTCCAAGGCGTCAATCGTCTGTGGCTTATCGGTGTAGACCTGAGACTTCCACACAGCCCCACAAAAAATAGTCCAGCGTAGTTAAATCGCATGATCTCGCAGGCCAATTCACGGGTCCATTAAGCGAAATTATTCGTTCACCGAAAGTTTCTTTCAATAAATCAATTGTGACACGCGCTGTGTGGCGTGTTGCACCGTCCTGTTGTCTATTCATGATGAAATGGCAAACCAAACTATAAAACAAGTGACAACTATCAAAATGGCCCACAGATCAAACAGTGTTCCCGACTTAAAGTTCTATACCTCTAAAAAAACACCCTTTGTATCATGATAACTGATATTTATATGTGCAGCATGCAGGGAAGGAGGTCACAGGAGGTCAGTGTTACCTCCCAAAAATGTCCTTATTCGGCAAATTATGTCTGACGATTCGCAACGAACTTGGTGAGTATATTGCTTATTGAAAAACGTCTCACGTCTCTTCTTTTGTGTAAGTATGTGTGCGTGCTCCTGTTTCATCATTCGGTAAAATTTCGAATTAATTTTGGTAAATAGAGAAATTACCCCTTTTCATTTCAAAAAATAAAGTTTGCAGCGTTTTTGTATGTTTAAGAACAAAGCTGAAAATAGTTACCTCATTTACGAGATTTTCTACTCCATCTTTGACTAACAGACTCTTTAGGACTGTTGAAACTGTTTCTTGATACAGTCTGTTCCAACATTGAGTCTGTAAAAAGAAAAATATCTGGGTTTTTAGGTGAGAGCAATAGTCTATTTGCAATCAAAGGTGCCAGTTTAAATGCTAATGATTATTTTAACACAGTTTGGTCTGATAAATTTCAGCCGTTTGTTTCTACTTTTCGGAAACATTTTTTTCAAAAATTAGTTCTCTCTGTCAACCTGTTTGTTTATATTCGGTCAGTAGTTTAAGTAACCAGAGTACAAACGTGCCCCCATTATCGATGTACAAGTTCTTGAAGTCTTTCGACGTTTTAAAAAAGTGCCAAATTTAAAGGTTTGGCAAGAATTTTAAGACACCAATTTCTCGCCGATAATTTCTACGTTTACATGTGGGAGAATATCCATTAACAAGGTGACCTTTAAATAAAAAAAAGACTACTTTTTGCTTATTTTGGTGCTTTTCAATTCGGCAACCCTAAATTTAAATGAAAATTTAAATTTTCTTATAAGTTCGGAAGACTTTAAGACCGTATATTTCGATAGCGTGGACACGAGGGCAAATAATATACAAATATTTGTCCAGAAACATGTTCATTATGCTCTTTTAATTGCTACGAATGTGTAATTTTTTTTGTTACTATACTATCGTATGGTTTCGCAGTTAAAAGGGAAGATGCTGATTGGATACATTAGCATTTTCACAGTACGTTAAACCCAATATCACTGTTCTATTCTTTTTATATTCTAAGCTATAGAAATAAGGAAAAATACTATTTTAATAGAGTTGCAAGTACTTTCGAAAAGTTTGCAGGAAACCGCCGTTTCTGGAAAGGGAGTGAATAGAACCAAGAGGGCACTTGATTGTTACTGGTTGTGTCTTTTGTGTTTTATTTCCGGTCGGCACTTAAAAGGAAAAGTTCATTAAAATATACTTGAGACATTACACTTTTCTATCAGGAAAAGTAACACTTGAAGTAAGGAGCTGAACCTCTTGAACGCGCTTCGGAGTTACATTGTTTTCTTTCTGCAATTATATAGAGATTATGTTCTGCCACACGCGTTGTTTGATTAATTGATGACTTTGTCGCCAGACAAACTTCTGAAAATCACGTAGAAAAGGAGAATTCAAAATAAGATTGGAATGCAATTACATGTGCTAATCTAACTGAAAAAAAAGAAAATCTGTTTAAGAACTTCAAACTATGGCATGCATATTCATTTACAAGTACGTAAGGATTGATGTTATTCTAATTCATTTTACTGACAAAGGCTATAAAATGTAAAAATTTTCAAGTGTATTGTAAAATTTATTACATGTGATATTTCTTTTAGATTTATGTTCATTTCTTTTAATTTCAAGCACAACAATCATTAAAACAATCATTTGTGAAGTTCATGTTCGAAAGTTGATTGAGGAGGGTAATACTACACTTCTCTAGAACAAACTTGCTCAAAATTTATTTATTTATTTTAATCCCTTATAGCTCGATCTTCTTTCTAGTTTTTATTTTGTCACTATAATAGTTTTCGCCCAATTTTAGCGGAGACCAGTAACTGGTGGGGCATGAATTTAAGTGCAAACATGTTATGACCTAGTAGCCATTTCAGGTTTTGGTAGATTCCCTTTTACTCGTAACATGGATTCGAAATAAAATCCCTTTGAAAGATTTCTATGCAGGTCACGTTTTTCTTAGAAACGCGTAAAGCGTATTGGTTCCTGTTTCATTTCATCAAACAAAAAGAAAGATTACTTTTCCTGGTGAAGAGAAAGACCTAGCATTTTTTTTTTGTTGTTGTTGTTTCGTAAATGGCTAACTGTGGTGATGTAACTGTTAAGCTAGGAAAGTAGTAAGAAAAGTACCGATAAAAAGATTCCGACGTTTTACTATATGGGTTACACAATTGCCCGATACTAAAATTGGAAAAACCATGAAAAAAAGACTTTGATATATTTTAACATGCATTTGCACCTGAAATAGATTTTCTTTTCAATTTGTTTTACTCATTTGATTTGTCTTTGAACAAAAAGCTCTTATCTTGCCTAAACTGGTGAAGTATCACTGTCAACTAGTCGCCAATCTGTCACATGTGTTACGCGGCAGTAAAATTTTCCCGATACTAGAATTGGAATCACTATTATAAAGAATTAAAATCTTCTTTAATGTACATTTAAACCTGAAGTTCTTGTCCATTTTGTTTTACAAATTCGTTTCTGTGCAAGTCGCCCCGTTAGCGTCTAAATTGGCGAAGTTGCTGCCAGCTAGTCGCCAATCTAAGTCTTTTATGTGTTGCACGGTAGTAAAACTTTGCCCGATATTAAAATTGAAAAAACTATGAAAAAATACTTTGACCAAATTCTATATGCACTTGAACCTGAAATAGATTTTGTGTTTATTTTGTTTCACTAATTTGATTTTAAACAAAAATTTCTGTTAGCGCCTAAATTGGCGAAACATTGCGAAATTGCAGCCAATTTATCGCCAATTTTTTAATTTAATTTTTTAAAAAGATGTTTTGTGATTTTATTTATTCTATTGTATGTGATAAAAATTATAAAAACTAAACTAAAAGTTCCTAAGCATGAGAAAATCATTTTGGTATGACATGTTTGTGATATGACAAGCCAATTTAAGCAGAAACAATTGCTTACAAACTGTATATTTATATTGGAACAATACAATATTGAAACTGCTTTCAGATTTGTTAACACAAATCACAGGAAATAACTGTTGAGAGCATTAGTTCAGCCATTACGAAGTGATCAGCGAATTCAAAGATCAATTTTCAAAAAGATGGAGTAATATTCATTCTCATCCTGATACACACTATGCACTATTCGAACTCTGTAACAATTTATATTATTGAATAAAGTCAGTATTTCAACAAATTGAAGGAGATTTCACTTCAGACTAACAGTCAGCAGACTGACATAAAAAAAATAAAATAAAAATAAATAAATAAAATAAAATTAAAAAGAATATACAGCTGAATCAAAAGCACCCCAGTAATGAGAATATACGAAAGTATTCATAACATTTGGAGTAGTTTTGTTAGTTGAATGGAAGGGAAAGAAATTAAGAATGGGCACTTGGACAGGCACTTCATATAGAAGATGAAGGAGTAAAAATATTTTGTTTGAGAATGCATAATAATGTGGGAATTATCTTTGTATTCCTTGACAAAGATAAATATTCTATGGATTCTAATAATATTTCTGAGTATTTCAAGAATTCAGAATTGTAACAGAAGGCTCAGGTATTAGAGATGTCATTGTTTCAGACTGCTGTATTAGCTGAATAAATATTAGCTGATGTATGTAAGTTGAAATTTATCAAGTTAAATTGCTTTCGACTTCTCGTCCTTCCGCTACTGTCCTTCCGTTATCTTTAACAAATACATTATCTATAAGTTTAAAACATATATTTTTTAAACTAGAGGTGAAATTGTAATGATTGAACACTCCCGTATGTGTTCTATTTTTTATAGAATTTCCCTTTTTATAGTTTGGTTGAACTTTTGGGGAGAACATGATTGCGTGAAAATCATGTCGCAAAAATGTCCTTCCGTTGCCGCTTTAAAATTTCATAAAAAAAGTTACTGGCAAAAACTGCCTATCTTTGACTTTTTTAGCAACTTACTATGATGTGTATGAAAGTCTATGCGTTAATTTTTGAAAAAAATATATATTTTAATATGTTTACAGACAGAAACACATCCATTTTTTTGTTCAAACTGTCCTTCCGTTACCGCTGAAATTCACCTATAAATAAATAAAAGTCCACTCCAAATTTCCTTTGATTTTCCATTGTCAATAAATAAATAAATTAATTAATTAATAATAAAATAAATAAATAAATAAATAAAATAATATTAGCTAAAATAATATTAACTATCATATATTCACGGTAAAATCATTGCGTTGGATTTCACACGCACAAACAATAAATTTTGATTCAATCAATCAATATCGAACTTTTGTCAAAGTAAAATTTACGAAAAATAATATTTCAATGTTTATTATTATTATTTTTCTTATTTCGTCAAACCAAAAATTTAGAATATGTTCGGAAGCTGCACAATTTTCCTAATCATTTTTTGCTAAAAAATAATTTTTCGTGTTGTTGGTTTCTTGGATAAAAAGGTTTGAAATACTCCCGAAGCATTTATGTAAAAAAACTTTTGAATTATTCAAAAAGTACCGTTGTGCGGAATAAATTAATATTTTTTGTACAACAGCTTTTTCCAACAAAGTTTGTTAAATTCGTCTTCAAGTTCGAAATCTGTATTTGCTCTGAATTTCCTCTTAGACACTTTTTTTTGAACTGTTAAAAATTGAGCAAAACATTGTTGAAATCAAAAAATAAAGTTTGAAAAATAGAGAATAAAGTGTCCTAGCCGAGATCTTTCGAACGAAAACAAAAAGTTTTTTCGAACAGGACAATACTCTTAAAAGTTATTAGGGGCGGGAGCAGACATACACACACATTTTCCTCATTTCAAAACACATTTTTTCCATTTTTTTTCTTGTAACATTTATTTAATTACAAGCTGCATTGCCCGGTGTTGCACGGTCTACCTCAAAAATAAATGGTGTCAAGTGCCACATATTCAGCAATCAGGCATTTCTAAACTTGTCCAATCAATTTTTAAAAAACCGCTATTTTATGACCCACAATTTAAGTTTAGGCCTCTTTAGATCTCCTTAAATCCCACAACTTTAGTCATCTTTATTTATCAATCAGCATTAGGCGAGTTTCCACAATGGCAACATCATTAAAAAAATTAAATTGTAAAAATATAAATTTTTTTTCACAACTTAGATTAAAATTAACTCTAAAGCTAACGTATATCAAGTTATCATAATTTAGCCTACTTACTATGTTCAGCTAAAGCTATCAAAACTCGCAGAAATAGCAGTCAATATGATATTTAAAAAAAAAAAAAAAACCGAAAAAACATGAAAATTAAACCTTTTACTTTTCTTCACGAAAATATCATTTGCTATGAATCAGAAATTCAACTTGATTCGCAACTCCAACCAACTATAGGGGACGCTGCAGTCACTGTCTAATGGCGAATGAAAAATGTAAAACAAACGCACGCCGTAACATATAAATTGCTTCTAAGTTAGTAAATGATAGGAATTTTTGTTTGTATGTATATGATTTTTTTGTTCTTAATTCTTTTGAAAAGTTTTTTCAAAGTCTTTTGGTTATTCTGACACATGTAAAAAGAGATGAGAAGTCAAAAAATATTACGAAAGTAAGAAATTAATGCAAAGCACAGAGTAAGCTGTTCTGAAGTAGTCATTTTCACGATGTTGAATTCGATATTCATAAATATTTGTTTTACTCCGAACAGCACTTTTATTTTGTACTGTTTTTTTTTTTCTCTTCATTGGTACTGATGTCCAGTTTCGTGACATTTCCTGCATTTGATGACATTTTGGTCACATAGTGCACTACGTGACCGCAAGACTGTCAGGTAATTTATTTCTATGACCATATGATTTAATATCAAAAGAGGAAGATGATATTTCATTGTCTTATTTAGCTGGCACAAATTGTTTTAGTTATGTAAGTCAGTTATTCTTTTTCAAATCGGGTGTTTATTTTAACTCTCGCTGTTTCATATGTTTCTATTTCTCAACTGAATAATAAAATTCTGTCATGCTATGCTGTGTAAATCATGTACAAAATGCTCTCGGATATGTTAGTGGCAGTTCTGTTTTAAATCTTCACGCATTTACTTCATTGAAATGATTTAACTGATAAGCGAAATCTCGTCAAGATACATTATTCTTTCACACAGTACCAAAACAATCACCCTAAAATTCCAAGCTTTCATTTTTTATTGCTAAAATTTTTAACGTTCTTTCTGGATTTTTCAATCTGTTCAGCGATAAATATTTTCAAGAATATTTACTTGCATACTGTCCATTTCCGTTAGATGCTGTAGTGATAAGGTTATTTAAATCAATTACTTGGAGTTAGGTTAAGGAAAAAGCAGTAATTTTTTAGCCTGGCCATAGTGTCCAGCCAATGTTATTAAGTCCGCTTTTTTTTTCATCGAAATGAAAAATTAATATTTTATCAAATTCACTCAGAACAAGATAAATAAAATGTGTACTCAAAGTTTTTTAGCAGATATTTTTGATGTTGCGCTGGTGCGGATGCCGATTCCAAATGATGAATCACGCAAATAAAAAAATACACAAAACAAGCTACTTGTCTTGCCCAAAATGGTACACGTGGAACGCAATGTTTTACCTTTTTCGGCAATTTTATAAATCACTGCAAGGTAGCGTATTCGAGCTCTGGAGTTGCGAATTGATTTCAATTCTGTGACCAGAAACCGCAAACGATACTTCAAAAATGAAGATAAGCCTCGTTTTAGAACATGGAATTTTCTTAAAATGAAGAATTTGGGGATGTTCTAATTATCCCTCGAACTTCAGGTAAAGTTCACACTGTGCAACTATTTAAGGGCTTTAACATGCTGCAAAAATCGAACTAAACTGACATTTTTTCGATGAGATAATTGCACATTTATATTTTCCTTTAAAATTGGAATAAAAATTATGGAATGATTTTATTCTAAAAAAAAAGGTACCCTATGTTCACCCCGGTACTCATGACGACGTGAATACTAAATATCATGATGAGCGGTTGAGAGTTGAGGTGTGAAATGGTAACAAAGTCACTCTCGCATTTATAATATTACTAAGGATTTCATTTGTTTTTGACCTTTTTTTTTTTGTTTTTAGCGATTTGCAACTCCAATAAACTACAGGGGGCGTTGCAGCCTCTCTCTAATGGCCGGTGAAAAAGGTAAAACAAACAAATGCCGCAACTTATAACTTGCTTTGAAGCTACAATGAATGATAGTAATTTTTCATCGCGTGTTTGTAGGAATCTTTCTTTTCTATTCCTCTGAAATTACATTGCACCACAAGCTGACTGAAGCCTATAATTTATCCCAAAGAAAGCACGTGGAACGGAAGGTTTTACCTTTTTCGATATTATTGTTAATCCCCGCAAAGTAGCGTATTCGAGCTTTGGATTTGCTAATATTTAAGCACTCTCTTTCATTCTTTTTTCTTACGTTTCCTGGAAAGTAGGTCAAAGAACATTTTCATGAGATAAAGTTTGTTTTAGCAGAGAGACAAAAGCCTAATCAGAACGAAACTCAAACTGTGTTGCAACAAAGACGTATTTTAAAGAATGGAGCGAATTAGAAAATAAATTAAAATTTCAAGTTCCCTTTGAGAAAAACTTCAATCTTACACTTCATTTTATCATTCTCTTCTTTAAAGTAATTAATTTTCGCTTAGTCCACTGATACTGTTTCAGAGCGATTGTATTTTTCGGATCACTAGAGGAAATAATTGAAGTTAGCCGAAAAATACACGAAGCATATTTTAAATTGTAGTAGCTAACAGAATAAAATAAATATTACATTATTTTCTATTATGTTCTTCGATTATCTAGATTCTGGAGTAACCTACCGTACGAGAAATCTCAAGATCAGAAATGAACAAAAGTAGATTTCCCCCATCAGTTGTTGTTACCGTCTTGTAACATATTTTCTACTTAATTTTGAGCCAATTGTCTACTCAGTAATATAAAAATTTGACGACGTTCGTCTAAGAAAAAGTTTGAATTCAAAAACACATTTATTTTAGACTATTTAGAATATTTACATCACTCTGATTCAATTTCTACAAATAAAAAAATTGCCAAAACTTATTATCTCTCCTGCATCTTAATAAACAAAATCTTATCCTATTTTTTACTGTTGCCACAAGTCAAAAGTAAATTTTTGTTGCCTCGAAATGGAAAGGATGATCATTACTTGATTTCAAGGCTTATCTCCATCAGTTGTGTTTTTGAATTTGGTTCAATTCTGGTTGCAGAAATGTTTTTTACAGTTTAAATTTTAGTAAAAACGTGCGTGTTTTTAAAAAACATAGTTAAATATGGACGACTATTTTCAAAAAGTGAAAGATTTCGTATTGAAAACGTTCTGGAAAAATTCATTTTAGAAGAAGAAATGAATTTGTACCTTAGCATATAAAAGAAGTTTCAAACAATTTTTAAAAAATGTGAAGTTTATTTTTTCCTTTTGTTCTAAGTGGATGCATATAAAGGTACGGACTAGATTTTTTTTCTAACTTCACGAATGTAAAAAATGACATTTAAAAATGCTTTTGAAACACAAATTCGATTTATAAAGCATATATTTAGAACAACAACAACAACAAAAAATAATAATTATATGATTTTTTTTCATCTTGTTAAAAAACTAAACTCGTAACATTTTCAAAAATTAATATTTGTTTTCAGCTAAATGTGTAAAAAACCATTATAGTGAGATTCTGAAAAATATATTTCGCAATAGCTTTCGGTTTTTAGCCTACTTTCCCAGTAAAAGTCAGAAAAAGAAGAAAAAAGCATGAAAGAAGGCTTAATAGATCTTAAAAATATCGCGAAAAACAAAAAAAGTCAAAAATATATAAAATAATTAAATAAATATCAAAAAATTAAAAACTGGAAAGTAGGCTATTGAGATGAGGGAAAATGTCTGTCGGTGTGTCTGTCTGCCCCCCCCGCCCCCAATAACTTTTGAATGAATAGTCCGATTCGAACGAACTTTGTTTTTGTTCGAAAGATCTTGGCGAGAACACCTCGTTCCCATATTTCATTTTTTGGTTGGAACTTTTTTATTCAATTTTGAACAGTTCAAAAAAAACTTAACATAAGCACCTACGTGGAAATTCAAGGCGATTCCGAACTGTGAGGCGAATTTGCTTCCAACAAACTTTGTAGAAAAAAGCTTTTGATGAAAAACTGGTATGTAAAATATCTTTTTGATTTGAACAATTTCGCGTTCAATTTTGAGCAGTTCAAATCCCTTTACATTAGCTCCTATGGGGAAACTGAAAGTCAATGTAGATTCCATACTTGAAGGCGGATTTACTTCAAACAAATTTTGTTGGAAATAGCTCTTGACGCCAAACTCCAGATTCCGACTCCTAGAATATAGGGGCACCTGACTCCGACTCCTGTGCCCGACAATTAATAGGACTCCGACTCCTCGACTTCCACTCTGATTTCGTAGCGTGTTGCAAAAATTTATACACGGAGGACAAATGACTGACCCCGACTCCACAGCTATGGTTTTAACTGTGAAATAATTATTGTTGATGTAACTTGTTTTTATTTTTACGCTAAAGTTTTAATTTAGGTATTCAGTTTTCGGCGGATAAACTCGAAGTCATTTATGTTTCTACATAAAGATATGAGCAGACGATTTTTTTTTTTTTTGATAATGAAAACTATTTCTTTAAGTTGACATTTGATTGTTTTTTTTTTATTTTGGTAAGTGTATTAATTCATTTAAAAAATTATTTTTGGCAGCAGGGGAAAAAAAAAACGATTTTTCTTTTTTTTATATGATGTATTTATTTTAATGAGATTATTAATTTTAACTATTATTCTTTCGTTTTGAAATCTGTTAAAAAAAATTTTTTATGGAAAAAAAGTGTATTAGCTGCTTTATTTAAAATGTGCTGTTTTTTTTCTTTTTTTATACGCATCTATTTTTTTAGATGAGTGAGGAAAATTTATTCCTAGAAATCAGCTTAAAAAATTTAAAAAATATGTTTTAAACATTGCGATTTTAGCTATTTTTGAGAGTATTGATCAGGTACTAGAAAGTAGTATGGGTATACGGGAAAGTAGGCTCGTTTAGTTCTAGACGGAACTTCTTGTTAAATTTAAAATGCTATTCCAAACTAAAAGTCTAAGGGCAAAACATTTTAAAGTTTTGATGCATTTCAGCGGTTTTCATTCTTACTATTTCATTTTCTAGAATATTTTACTTCTTTTATTTTTACTTAAGATTATTGCTTTACAAGTTATTACCATTAAGTTTTTCAAGTTATATTTCAAGTTTCATCCTTTTTACCTTAAAAAACGTAACAGCAAAAAAGTAGCTCTTTCATGGACGCAATGCAAATGAAATTAAATATTTAAATTCTTTAAAATATTTTTTGATGTTTTATAAATAAAGTAACAGTTTATTGCGCATAAACTGCGTGTGGGTTGCAGCTTTTTTTTTTGCCTTAACATTTTAGAGTTAATTAAATTCTTTCGAGATTCTGATTTATTTTCTTCAGTGGGCAGTTTTAATAATTTGGGCTGTCAATTCGGTAACTTTTTACATATTTTGTATCTGTATGGTTGCGAAATGAGGACAAAATGACGAAATTTTCTACTACAGACATATAACGAAAAGCAACTGTCTACTAAAAGCTGATAGGTAAATGAAGATGTTACATAACATATATATCACAAATTACTTATGTTTTACATATGCTGCTGAAATGCTTAGTTTTATTAATAAAGTAGTAGAATAACTTAATTTTAAGTTTAAAAAGGAAATTCATTCTGCACAGTAACTGGGGCTTAATTTGCACGAAAACTCACGAGAGTTCAACCCCTGAATTTTGTTTCAATCTTAATTACATTTTTGCTGGTAGTTCTACCCATTTATGCATGACAAAAAGTTTCGAAAACTGTTACCCCCGCACGTCTTTTGTTAGAAATTTAACTCTGAGAGTTACTAACTTTTGTTCAGAAACAAATAAAAATATAGTGGTAAGAAAATATACTCTATATCAGCGACTCTAAACCGGTGTCCCGGTGTACTAGCACCGGTCTGCAGAAAGCTTTTACCGATCCTCGAACTTTTTTGCTTGTCCACGTTAAAAAATTTTTCCTTACGAAAAGAGAGAAACACCATAATAGATAATAACATCCTATACGACATTTTTACGCGAATTGTGTAATAAGGTTTCGCAGTTCTTTAAGTTTTTCAGCTATGTTTATTACGTATGTATTATAATTACAATAGTTACTTATATTTTTCTTAATATTTATCTTTTTTGTAAAAGTTCTTGAACACCAAGTAAAGTTCTATTTATTTATTTGTTTAGTAATTCATTTATTGTTGCTAATATTTTGAAAAAAAAATTGAAGAAAACCCTCAACTGTTCGTAAAAATATTTTAAAAAGTATTCAACGATCCCAGAGTCCGAACCTATTGTTTTTTTTTTCATTTTTAAAGTAAAAGAAAAAATATAGGGAAAAACCTTGCCGATCCGTTAAAAGGAAAAAAAAACATGCTTTTAATGGTTTTGCAGGGCATTTTTTTGCTAAAATCGAAAAAAAAACCACCCTGGAAAAAAAAAGATGGGAAAGAAGAATAAGAAACGTATTATCGGTCTGGGAATCACGTGCCATTTTTGAGACTGCTATAAAGCATGATTTTGAGAAAATATCACTTGCAACAATTGAAAGTTAAAAAAGTTATGCAGCAAAAAACTAAATAAAAATCATATTTTCTAAGACAACTACTATTACACAGTCCAACCTCATTAAAACGAGCTGAAAGAGATTATTAAAATCATTCATCTTAACCGCAATTCTTCATATCCAAAAAGTAATAATCAATAAGACAGGGATTGAAAAGGAGACAGTGGGAAGCAAGTGGATGCAAGAGACAAAATAAAAAATTAGGAGATAACCAGAACAAATGGTAGAGGAACCTCTCCTCTGCTTTGGGGCCAGAAATAGTACTAGTAGTCCTAGTAGGTGCTGCTGTACAGCATGGTTTAAAATTTGTTTTTAATAAAAGCCCACCTATCTTTTGAACTTTTAACGGGTCTTACTCGAATTTTTAAGTAGTCCACTTAAATCCCTTTTCTTCTGACTGCCTCAAATGCAGTTTCTCTCAGCAGTAGTTCAATTTAAACTTATTCGAATTAACGTGGTTCAATTGTAGACCTTGATTGATTCAGCATAGTAATGCCTCAACTGTACCGTTAAGATTCTAATATATGTTATTAATAGTGGTACCCGCACGGCTTTGCTCGTAGTAGAAAATCAAAAGGTCATTTGGTTTGCCTGTATGTTAATGGATGATGAATTTCTCGGCAATTCGCTGTGTTAATTTGCCCGCCTGTTTTATGGGCTCACGTTATGATAATTTTCTCGCCCATGTTACGATAATTCAATCTTCCATGTTGTGATAATTAGCTCGGTAAAATGTTCTTAAAATTGGAATAGAAAAAGACCAAAATCGAATTTTAGAAAAATCGCTTGGAGGTGCTCACCGCTATGCTACGAACTAATTTTGTGCCAAATTTCATGAAAATCGGCCGAACGGTCTAAGCTCTATGCCAGTAACAGAGATTCTGATATCCAGACACACAAACATTCAGCTTTATTCTTCGTAAAGATTATTACGTCGAAATGGATTTAGTACCTTGATGCAAAGAATAAATTGCAAAAACCTTTTCCTTCAGACATCTAAAATATCAAATCCAGTTTTCACTACTATTTTAAATCGTGCAATCACTCAAAAATGGGAATAGACTCGGAGAAAGAGATAAATATAACTTTTACGGAACATAAACTCCATTAAAAACTTTCTAAAGTATTACTTCCAAATAAAAAGAACGAAAAAGAAACAGATTTTACTGAACTCAATTTTGATGTTATGATGCCATCATTGTATTGAAAAAAACTGTGACCTTTTTTCGCAATTTGTAAGTAATCAGTTTTAAAGAAAGAAAAAAAAAAGTTTTTCGA
Source organism: Uloborus diversus (assembly GCF_026930045.1). NCBI lineage: Eukaryota > Metazoa > Arthropoda > Arachnida > Araneae > Uloboridae > Uloborus > Uloborus diversus. Next base: position 36,735,819 of record NC_072736.1, read on the forward strand.
CAAAACGTATAAAAATTTTGTGATCACTTCGCGTATTTGAAAAGAAAAAAAATCCTCTTCCTGACATTAATAATTTTTTAAACCTATATAAGTGAACTATTCTTCAGTAAAAGCCGAAATGTATCTTTTCAGTATTAACAGTAAAAGCTATTATTTGGATTACTTTTCTCCACTTTTTTAAGAATAAAAGTTTGAGACATTTTGAAACAAATTTTTATAACTATAATGCATATGTTATCTGAAATGTAACTGTTATGAATCGCTAAATCATTTGTAGGGTTTTAGATAAAGTTTTCTACGCGGGTTTTTAAAAGAAAAACTATTGCACTATATTCAGATAAGTAAACATCTATAAATTGCGTTACATCTTGTATTGAAATTCTTGAAATTGTTCGAGAAAAATTTAAACTGCTACATTTTTACTATAAACTTAATGTAAAGATAGCTACATTTTGAAGACTTAAATATGAGACTATTATAAGCAATTGTGTTCATTGACTGACTCAGAACATTGCATAAAACACTTTTTAAAAAAATTCTTGAACTAGTTGAATATTGATTTTGCTGAGAAATTACCATTAATAAACTACACAAATAGTATTTCACTTGTATCAGCGTGAAAATATTGCGCAAATAGTGTTAAGTTCGCTGCCAGTAAGTATTTGTTGTTGCTGTGTCTGTTCTGTTGTTCAGCATAGACTGCATAGCTCTGCATAGCTGCAGCATAGGCTGCTAGTTCAACAGTATAGTAGAACAGCATGTTTCTACTATGCCGTTGAGAAACTTTTGCAGTGAATTTTATCACTGTCGCTTAATCGAGATATTAGAGTTATTATTATATGTAGAAACAGACAATACTTTATGTATTTAGGTAGCAGAACAATAATTAAGAAGTGTTTAGTTTTCCATGACAATAAATATTTATTATCGTTGATAAGAAAAATTCTGTTTCTGTTTAATGAAGATATTTATACTTAAGTTTTCTTTAATGCTACAAACTGATGGTATTAAATTTGAAAATGTCCAAAATGTTAATCTAATAAAAGAAAGCGTAGGTTTAACTTAAATTTAATTAAAAGTGACAGATAAATTATTAATTCAAAAAAACCCTGCAACTATACTAGCCTGCGATGAAATTGCTGCTTCCGAAATTTAACTGGTTTTGAGATTTAAATGTTTTAGCATTCCGAAATCAAATTTTAAGCTGGAACTTTGCTATCCTGTAACATAGTTTTTTTTAAGGAGGGGGGGGGGAGCAGGGAGCTTAAGGTTAGTTCTATACAAAAGCATATTTTTCATTATTTTGACGACATTACTAATGTATATTAACCCTGAGAATTTTTTATTAATATTTATGATAAAATGCGCCACTAACATCGACTCTACACAGATGCTTCAAAAAAAAAAAAAAAAAAAAAGTTTCATTGTGATGCCCTTATAACTCAACACCGGAGCATCTGAAATCAAAAACGACAAAAATGATTTTATTGCTTTATAGGTTTTGCCAGATGGCAACGTCAAATTTGTCCCTATTGTCTGGTTTTTCAATTTTTAACAGCTCTAAGAAGTCCAAATATAGCTTTCTTATCAAAAATTGAGATTTCGCTGCTTCAAATTGCGTTAAAAATAAAAACTAGTAATGATCGACGTTGTTACTTGCATCAACTTATATACTAATAAAATAATTTTATGTTTTAGATTTCAGCTGATCCTGTGATTAGTAATGAGGGACACTTGTCATGTCATTGGCTGATTTCTTAATAAAGGTTTTTTGAAAACTCCGAATGTTCTTTAAATGTTAGTCTAATACGAAGCAATTATAGAAAAAATATGTAGGGGAGACCGGGGCAAGATGACTATGCTAACAATTTTCGTGGTTTATTAATTTATTTTTAAGGATAGTAAAATTAATTTTACATGAGCTGTTAGAGTAGTCCTTTGTAGTATTAAATATATTACCATTTAATTTTTCAAATAAAAATAACGAAGGATATTTTTATTTTTTCATAACCTTAACAAATCGTCATCTTGCCCCAGTACTGGGGCAAGATGACTTTGACCGAGGGGCAAGATGACGATGTTGAAAAAGGTTGAACATATTTTATGTTTTGAATATGTTACGTAATTTTACAAATGATAACTTGTTTTTCACATCTTACTAAGTATCAAATTAAGCGTAATGCATTGTAGCGTAATGTTCAAGTGTTAAGTTGTGTAGCTAACAATAAACACAAATGAAAATACCATTTTCATGATTGGAACATTCCTCATGCCACCACTCTTGGCTTTTACAGCTCTGGATCCATAATTCTGTTGGAGGGTTAAAAAATTCCATTTTCCGAGCAAGACATCTTAGAACACTATTCTTTGAATTTGATGCAACTGCATTGCTTGGCATGAATACAGGCCCACAGTAATAGACTGGGCCTACAGGAACTTGGTCTGAAATTTTTTTTTTACTCCCTTTTTTAGCTTCACGAGCTTATTTTCCCTGCTTCGTTTTAAATAATTCCTTTTTTTTCTTCCGCTTTGCTCCTTGTTCTGACTTTTCTTTGATGGGTGTGCTTGTAAGAATGTTTGAGCTTCAGTTTTTGTTTTCTCGCATTGTGTTGCTTCAGGCAATGCATTGAAACCAAAAACACTAACATGCTTCTTTGGTGTATCGGAATCAGCATTTGCCATAATTTCTGCTTCGTCTGGAGGGTTTATATGTTGGTTTTCTACTCCCAAGGTCTGAGGATTAGCACTATTATTCTCAGTTTCAGAGCCAACAAGGTCCGCTAAAACAAGAAAATTATGAGACTCAATACCTCAGTCTTCAAACCCTTTATCGGCATTTCTAACTGTAGCTGCTTTGAAGTAAGCGGTGCTCAAAAGCTCACCAATATATTTTTTTCTGTGATAGTTTGTCCTTGATGAATGACCATAAAGTTGTCACATGCTTGGCTATAGTAGGATTTTAATGGGCAGAAAAATGACGCATCAGGAGCTAGAGACGATGCGATGTGTGAAATGGCAACCTAACCATCATAATGTTTTGTCACTGCAATATAAGATAGCCTGCAAAGCTATGTTAGATTTATGATTGTCAATAATCACCAGAGCAGGAGATTCTTTGCTTGGTTTAATTCATACAACTAGTCATTTGGTCAACTAGTTTATAAATAGCTCCTGGTCACCCGCTTTCGAACGGTACCTCCCTTGATTCAATGCGTCCTTTAGCCCCAGAGGAGAAGCGCAAGGTCGCTAGGACAATCACACAGCGTTTACAGGAATTTAATAAAGTGGACAACATAGTTAGTTAGATGAATTCCGAAACACGGGCAATAGGCAAGCTCGTCATCTTGCCCCGCGTTGCTGCCCGTCATCTTGCCCCAGATTGCCTGTTTGAACGGATTCTTTTCTATTGCCATAAAAAAGGCGATTAATTGACATTTATTCATGGCAATAGGTAGTATTTAAACTAAGTTACTCATAAATACTCAAGAGACACGATATATCCTATATGCATATGTAGCAGAGCTTATTTACACATGCATAAAAGTTATACCGTGGCAACGGTAAACAATCAGAGCTTCAGAACTAATATAAATATGGCGATTCTATACTATTGTTGAACGAACAGCGGATAGGAGAGCCAGTAGCTTGCAGTTGATGCAGTTATCTGGTTTAAAACGGAAAATTTAAGGCATTCGTCATCTTGCCCGGCTCGTCATCTTGCCCCGGTCTCCCCTACGTATTATCGAACGTATGCCTTTCTTTTAAACTGAACTAACTCTAAATCCCTCTTAAAGTTGTATTATTTTCCATACATCATAACTTTCGTACATCCAAAGAGTATCTATGTCACTAAGTTCAGCAAGTTGGGTACATTAAGTATTGTTTTTTCTATAAAAAAAAGGATTTTTCAACTTCTTGTGATTGAATTCGTGAAATAATGCAATACACTTAGAGGAATTTCGCGAGAAAACCTTACGTAATAGAATTGAACCAATTGAAAGTTAAGATGTAGGACATCGACATTACTTAAAATAGCAAGGCATTTTTTGTTTAAAAAAACAAACGAGAAGTTCAATTTCGTAAGCGTTTTATTTATTAACTTAAACTGCCAAACAAGCGTCACAATAAAGTTTCATTCAATATTAGTGCTATATAATAGGGTCGTTTCCAAAATTTCAAAAGTAATTTTTTCTGAAAGAGGATGCTAAAAAGCATAGAATCTGACCATTTTTAAACCGACTTCAAAAAGCAGGCGGTTATCAATTCATACCGTATGTATGTTTTTTTTTTTTGTTTGTTTGTCCACTCATAGCGTCTCACCTAGTGAACCGATTTTGATGATTCTTTTTTTAATGGATAGGGGATGGCTCAACTTAGGTCCCATTACTTTGTTTGACCATATTTGTTCTTTAGAAAAAAGGTTATAGGCAAAAAACAGTAAATTTTATGCAATTTCCCTATTAAATGATTAAAATGATATTGTAGCGAAGTTCGCACTTTTTATCCATGGATAACGGTGGCTCAGTGGTAGAATTCTCGCCTCCCACACGAGCGACCCGGGTTCAAATCCCGACTAGGACAAAGTGAATTTTACTAAAATTTCGTTTCTACTGTTTCCCGTATTTTCTCGAATGTTCTATTAATTTCTGTATCTTTCCAAGTCTGGAAAGTTCCAGCTTTTTCTCAAGTTGTATATAAGGAGATGTAACGTTCATTCGTGGTTCTGAATAAAGATCTCGAGTTGAGACTAACAAGTATTCGCTTTATTTTGCTTTCACATTGTCTTCGCTATCTTCATCTACGCGACAATATGAAACTCATTGTTATAAAAGTTTGGTGCCATATAACAGTAACATTAATTGTAATGATAATTTTGAATGATAGCTTCTCTGAAGCAAGCATCAAATTTCTTCAAGGGATATTTCGATAATGGGAAATCTGGCGCTGTCGTCTCATTTTTGGCGTAAATAATTTTATTTTAGTAACCCTCTGATTTATAGTAACCCTATGTGAATTATCAAAATCTTCCTTTCTTCAGTGCTATTGCTCCATAGTAGGGGTAAACCTAACCTGGAAGCGAGGTGATGCAGTGATTAGGATCTGCTTAGCCTTCACAATGCTATCATTAGGTTTGACTCAACTACTATGTAGTATTTTTATCGTTATCATCTATGCCGATAACAGATGATCGGGGCTAAGTAAGAAAATACAGGATGCATCATGAGCAGCTTAGATGCTGTGGAATGTAATTTAGTTAGAAAAAACGTAATACTTAAATGGTTATAATTAAATTAACTACGCATGATTTCCAGAGAGGAACAAAGATAAGTTTTTAGTGCCAATCGCTTAAAGTTTAACGCGTGTCAATAGTTTTTTTTTAGTATGGAGCATTTTTAAGAAAAAAATGTGAAGTTTCGTGATGGTAACTTCTTATTATTTCTGAAATACCTACATTTACACTAAAAAGAATGAAATAAAAAAATTTTGAAAAAAAAATAGAACCGACTTCAAAATTGCTCTAAAAAGTGAAAAATAATTTTATTCTTTAAACACCATCGATAATGCTTTTAAACATAATTTTTGAAGTTGGTGCAAAAACGATAGATAAAATCATTCACAGCCATAACTCAAATACAACTATAAATTTAACCATGACCAATTTCTTCACTATCACATACATTATGCATTGATGACAGCATATTTGAATAGCGATATAAATGTTTCGTTCGTAACTTTGGATGCTTTTCTGAAAAAAAATATGAACAAAGCATGGTTACACTGGATTTTACGTTTTGTTTTTGCGCCAACTTCAAAAATTATGTTTAAAAGCATTATCGATGGTGTTTAAAGAATAAAATTATTTTTCACTTTTTAGAGCAATTTTGAAGTCGGTTCTATTTTTTTTTTTCAAAATTTTTTAAATAATTCTTTTTAAGTTTAATATTTAAAAAAAAAAAATACTTAAATCGGTGCTCTTTCATCGTTCAACGTTTCTGCCGATGACATCACAAATGATGAAATGCCATTCAGTGTTGCCATTTTCACGATCCAAAATATTAAATTCGCATCTTTACTCACGTGTATTGGCAACGATATGGGTGATAGCAAACGTAGAGCGAATTGTAATTCGCTTTTTGATTATCATAACGTGGAAATGCGGTAGAAAGATGTGCCATAGTGCATCATTTGTGACGTCATAAAGACCACGCCTTGTTTGAAGAATCGGACGTTTTAAAAAATTGATTAAAAAATAACTGTTGGGAAAATGAAAGTATTTTCTGAGTGCATGTTATTTTTTTGTTGCTTATTCTATTAATTTCAGAGTCAAAAAGTACTACTTTTGATTGAAGGAAACAACCCCATTGTTACTAATAATTAACCATTGTTACCGTAAAATTCACACCTTGTGGGTTTTAGCTAATAATAAACCATTGTTAATAAAAGTTCATATCATGCGAATTTTAACATTTGGAACAAAACCGTGCACCATGTAGATTCCGTACAAATTCAGAAAACGTGAGAATAATCTAGATACAGTTTATAAGCAGTTAGTAAACACTTATCTGCTTTCCAATCAATATGCACAATTTCAACCATCAGTTTCACTGAAAATTGAAGCTCTCTTTACATAGCTCTCCTGCAACATACTATGAGATAGGTAATTTTGAAAAGAGGTCTACCGTCTTTAACTATTCTAAGCTGTGAAACTGCCCAACAGTTGTCAATTATTAAAACTCTAATATGTCTCGCAACTCATATTTAAAGTGTTAAATCTGAATACCACTCATTATTTAGCAGACGAAACCGATGAAACAAATGAAATATCAGGAACATATTCAACTGCACTTGCATTCACATAACAGTGATAGTTTTGATTGAAAAAAAAAAAAAAGCAGTAAAGGTAACTAGGGATTGCAAAACCGATCCGAAAATTCAATACTGGTATTCTGTATTTTTAAATCGTGATAATGGAATACCGGTAATAACACCGGCATTTGAAATTTCTCGAAAATTGCTTGAAAACATATTAATTCGTTGCCACATTTCATAATTTTGCACAAAAATTACATTATTATGAAAACGTATTGTGAACAAATATAAAATGAAGGAACAAATGTCATAATGAAAAATCAATACTAGTAAAAAACATAATGCATTTATTGAATTGTCTCTCAGCCTGGAACTCATTTTAGTGCTCAAGTTTTCTACAGTTGAAACTATTCTCTCTGAATTCACGCAGGTCGGTAGTACTGTTAACAATGCGTGATACACCTCCACTAATGTCATTGCCTAAAAGTATTTCATCTTAAAAAAAAAAAAAGTCTGTTGCATGTCATTTTTGGATAATCCCTTTTGTGTGTGCGTCTGTGTTTCTTTCGTATTGTGTGTATTTTGCATAATTTTTGCAATTTAAAGCTAGTTGAAATTTCTTTCATGGGAGACGATACTCTCCTCTCTCTCTTTTCCAATATTAATATTATTCCCTCTTGAACGGTTTGTTTTTACTTTTTATTAGCCTTTTAATTTAAGATTTACGATAAACTTGCCTAATTTTTATGTTGTTGGTTTGTCTTATTCGTTTCAGCTTTCTTTTCAAAATTCTTTACAATTGTAATTATGTAAACATCTGAAAATATCTTTGAATTCGTGGAACTTATTTTTGCTTTTCCTTTATGCAAATTTTCAAGGCAATATATAATATCTAAATGTTATCTTACCGAGTAGAAGTTAAATAGCGAGACGGCACAACAAACCAATACTGGTGCCAACAAATTGCCACTTGTAATACTAACAAGAAACAGTTTTTTTAAAATTTAGTACCGTTGAAACAAACTTTTAAGGAAAAAAATCATAAAGCATTCCTGCAATTGATGGTTTGAATAAATTTTTTATCGGACAAGGAAGGGGGGGGGGGATTCAAAATTACACTCGAAATTAACTTTCCCAAAAGGGAAAATGAACGATCAGAGAAATGGAAAAAATAAACAAACAAAATTCTTTTGTTTAGTGATATTCTATTGGTTCATGATTTTGAAGTTAAATTTTTACATTAATAAATTGATTTCGGTTCTGTCATGGGAAAATAAATGTACATATAAAATATAGGTAGATATTTAATAAGCTAAATTGAAAATTCTTGAATTAAAACTATTTATTGTTTTCAGCTAATACCGAAAATACCGGTATTTCACTCAGCAAATACCGGTATTACGAAATTGCAAAATTGCTCGAAATACCGGTATTGTAATCCCTAAAGGTGACATTATTTGATCAGTGAAGGTCAGTACTTACAACTCAAATGATTTTTCTATTATCAATTCAGCGACGCATGATTTTGAAGCCGAGTGTAACTGATGGTCACTATGTCTCACACTTGTGGAAAAATGGTGTAATTTTTGTGTAAAAGCAAAGTTATTTACTTTTCTTCCCTATAAAATGTATTATAAAAAAAAACAGTATCTTCTTCAACATAATTATTACTATCTTTATTATTACTATTATTAATAATATTTCTATTATTATTACTATTATTTTCAACTCATTCAACGTTATGCTTGCAAAATGTTTTAGTGTCAACCTTTAACTGGTAATGTGAGGCGTCTAAAGATTTTTCTCTTGCGCCCCCAGCAGAGCTTGACGTTTTTTGATTTTTTTGCTTTATTTTTTTTTAAATTAATTTTTAAAGTCTTGTGCATATTCACCACGTAGAAATAAATGAGAATTCAATACGCATTATTAAACGTTAGAAATTAACCCAAATTTCGTAGTTTGTAGTTGTAAGCAGCCATTTATCCGATGTTTAATTCGATATTTATCAATTCTTGATGGAACTACATTTTCATTGTGGCCATAAGAACACTATAAATATTTCATGTAACAAAACCTTTGTTTACCAGTGTTATCAAAAGAGGAAGATGATACTTCTTTGTCTTGTTTGTCTAGCGCTAGTTGTTTTACATTTACAGCTGAGTTATTTCTCAAATTGCCGAATCGGTTAATTTTAATTTTTACTGTTTTGTACGTTTCTAATTTCTAAATTTTGATTTAATTCTCTCATGCATCATCAATAAAATTCTCACGGATACATGGTGGTGGTTTTCTTTTTAATTGATCTTCCATTATTTCTCTAAATTTATCGACTTCTGTAATCTTTCTAGCATTTTAATCCACACATGATAAAAAACAAAAATAGTTTACAACTGACATGCGGAATCTTGCCAGGGGTTCTTTGCTCGCACAATTCTAAAAATTTAACCCTAAACTATAATCCCACTATTTTGGTGATGAAAATTCTCAGCGTTAAACATTTTTCATTTCGTTCTATGATAATATATTCAAGAAAATACTTTGCATACTGTCCACTCCAACTAAATGCTGCAGTAAACTTAGGTTAGTTAAATTAATTATTTTTAAACTAGACGGAAATGAAAGCCCTAACTCTTCTGCCAATGTTATCAAATCCTTCTTTCGAGCTTAAGATTTAAAAGAAAACCATATTTTTACAATTTCACACAAAACAATAAAAAAAACTTACCTGGTATAACGTTATCCTCTTAAAAAAAAAAAAAAAAATGCATCGAACAGAGCAAATGCGAAGTTTGTTAATCCAGAGTTTTCTCGTGTTTACACTTTCGCCATTTACGACAATCATCTCACCTTTTAGAGGGAAATAATGAAAACTAACATTATTTTGAGAAGCTCGAGAATACCATTAAGGGACGAAACAATTTCTGTTGCTGAAAGCAATCTAAGACGCATCGATTGCGTTAATAAATACTCCTAACATACTGCATGTGTTTAACAACAGACACACGTGGAACGTAATGCTTTACCCTTTTCTTTAATTTTGTAAATCATCGCAAGGGAGCGTATTCGAGCGCTGGAGTTGCGAATTACTACCAGTCAATTTTCAAAATTTAATATTTTGTGGTTTATTGTAAATAATTTTTGTTACAATAAAGTGGTACAGTTTTTGTAATTTTTGAGTATTAATTGGATCTGTTATGTCCAATGCAGTACTTACCATTGTCAAAGCAACCTTAACCTGCCAATGCTGTGATTAAGATCTGCTAAGCCTTCACAATACAGCCAGATTAGGTTTGCCCCAGCTATAGTAAACAGTAGGAATTTTTTGATTTTAAATGTTTAATACATTTTGTCAAAAACACACAGACAAAGTGAATGGGGAACAGTGAAATAGTTAATTTCGTTTACTTACTTATTGGTTTATCAAATCACTCTAGATTCATTTATTCAATAATTGATTTACATTTCTTCATTTATTAATGTCTTTATTTATTCATTTACTCAGGTATTTTCTTATTTATCTTTTATTCACACACATGTTTTTACCTATGATAATTAATGAATGTATTTTCTCCCTTATTGTTCCACATTTATTCATTTATTATTTACTCTTTGAATTGATCAAAATAGTTTTAGTTATCAGACAAAAAATATTTTGTTAGAAAAATATTTTATTTTTGACTTTACCATATAAAAAAAGTGAAACATTCGTATTTTTTAAAATAAAAATTTATTGCCAAAAATTAAAAAAAAAAGTATCACTACAAGCTTGGTTGTTTTCTATATTGCTTTTCCTTTAGTAACAGAAATTTTCAGGAGAAACTTCCAATTTATTCACGTCGAAAAAGCGAAGTTGTCTGAACTACTTCACTTTGTCTTCCACGTCCCAACTTAGCTGTAGAAGTAATATTTAATAATGGATTAAACCCAGTCCATCAGTAAAGCTATGATAATGCATTGGCTTGTTTATTTAATTATGTGGACTCCCCGAAGAGTCGGAGAAGAACCAGGATTTTTAGAGCAAATCTGCTTGAGCTCTGTTTTGATGTTGGAAATCAGTTCTGAATGCGGTTCGATAAATAATTCTGTTTTGTTGGAAGCTCTGGAATGTTCAAGAAAGTAAAGGATCAAATCTGAACCTTAGAGCAAGAGTAACCTAAGTCACATGATCTCTACTTTACAGGGGAGTAGCAAAATGATCAATAGTTGCATAGAAAGGATTGGTCTCGCGCTCTTTAAACACTGGTAAATAATTACAAATTATTTTTTTAGGACAATGTTCATATGGCTCGATGTGGAATGGGGTTCGACATACAATGCACTAATAAACGGAAAATTGCAATTTTTGGACTTGCGCTAGTCTGACTTTGAGGTACAGAAATAATGTTTTATTTTATGCATGAAGAACTATTTTTGATAAAAAAAATATATGGGAAAGAAAACGCATCATCAAAAAAATAATATCTATATATTTCGTTTTCTTTTCTTTTCTCTCTTAAAACAATCTTTAAAAATGCAGATTAGACATTTCATAAGAGGGGGGACCCAAAAGAAACCGGACTGATGGTGCGATGCCAATTCTGTATGTAGTAGAGTGTTCTCCAGCTATATATGGCTCAAGTAGAGACCTTCACAAACCAGCTGTGCAAGTGGCGTCAGTTTAGTTGACAACGTCTGATCGTAGTGTTGGTTTTCTCAGGTGTTGTTGCTTTCTGCCTGCAAACTCATTATGGTAGATTTAAAAGATCAAACTGTAAGCTTGAAATTTTGCTTCCTGCTTCAAAAATCGGCAACGGAATAGCTTACCAAATGCTTCAACAAGCTTTCAAGAAGGATGCTATGATCCGTACACAAATTTTCGAGTGGTTGGGGCGCTTTAAACGCGGTAGCATGGTTGCTGAAGATCATCCTCGCTCTGAGCGCGCTTCAACGTTTTGAAATGATGAAAACGTTGAAAAAAGCCGTCACAAAATCAACGAGAGTCGTCATTTTACTATTGACGAAACTTTAGAAGAAACAAGAATGAGTTGGAGCTCGTGCGGGCGATCGGAAGAATCGTTCCTTTACCATGATAACGCTCCCGTACACACAGCTTTCACTATTAACCGCTACTTGACCTCTCAGGGGTGGTTAGTCGATCCTCAACACCCAGATTCGCCAGACATAGCCCCCTGTGATCTTTTTTCTGTTCCCGAGGATGAAAAAAATTCTTAAAGTGAAGTGTTTTGATGATGTAGATGCTGTAAAAACTGCTTCGCAAAGGGCACTGGACATGGTCAAAGTTAAAGAGTTCCAGGGGAGCTTTTAACAGTGGAAAAAAGAATTAACAAGCGTATTGCATCTAATGGTAAACACTCTGAAGGAGACTAAAGAAATTTTGTGAATAAACTTATATATAAATGTTTTTGAACAAAAATCCGGTTATTTTTGGGTCCCCCCTTGTATGCTTCGTTTCATGCCAAGAACAATTTAGACAACATTCATAACTGATGTTGTGCAGCAGCCTGTACAAATATTTCTCTTACTCCAAAGACATATCAATGGTTAAACCAGAAAAATAGGTTATGAAGAAAATTTCAAAAGTGTTCTTCAAGAAATATTTTAAATTTGTTCGCGAAAAAAGCTTCATTATATGCCGTGAAATATACCTTAAATACACTTTCAATTTTCGTTAACAATTTTACGTACAATCCTATATTTTTCTGATATTCTGCATTGGCAAGGACAATGTTCTCTAGACGTTTCCGCTTTACAAAATATTCAAACGTGATTTCTTTTTACTATCTACCTTGAAAGATGTTTCTTAAAAGAAAGCGGCTAATGAATATAATTTGCAGGGAATCTTTTTTTCTCATTTCTGAAAGAAAAAGAACGCGTTGTCTTGTTTGCTTGCGAAGACAAATTCACGCAAGCCTGATGGAAACGTCGCCTGCAGGAAAGCGGCATGACTTTTAATACCAGTCGAAATAATTCAGAGAACTGCAATTAGTGTTTCAGGTTGAGATTGTGATTAAACGAATTTCTTCTCTGACTGTAAACTATGACATAACTATTTCATTTTATTAAATACACATATTTAAGATTACGCTCCAGTTCTTTAATAATATATTTTAATGTGACTACTTTTATTTATTTCATCACTACTTTCCTTGACTTTGGAAAATTATAAACGAACGGGATTGTTTCCTTCAGTCAAAAGTACTACTTTTAGTCGCTGAAGTTGATGGCATAAAATATATATATATATATATATATATATATATATATATATATATATATATATATATATATATATATATATATATATATATATATATATAGAGAGAGAGAGAGAGAGAGAGAGAGAGAGAGCCAGAAAAGAACTTTTATTTTCCTAATTGTTATTTTTAATACATTTTTTTGTGTCAGATTTTTGGATTTTGGAAATACAGCGTGGTCTTTATATGTCACAAGTGATGTACTTTGGCACGCTACTTAACTGACACCCGGAATTAACGCATTGTTTAAAAAAAAAGTTACCACTAAACAGTAATGTTAATGGCAATCATATCATGGAATGGCATTGAATGAAGGTTTTTCTGCAGCAAACAAGAAATTCATTAGCATTATTGCTATCGAATATTTTTGTCTTTATCTAATGATCTAATATTTTTTATCTTATCTATTAAAATACTGCGCTCTGTGGTGATTGCATCAGTGAATGGCATTTCATCACGTGTGATGTCATGAGAAAAAAGGTAAAAATTGAAATTGAATATGCGCACCGATTATTTTTTTTAAATTGGTACTAAACTTTGTCAAATTATTTAAAAGATGGTTAAAACCTATGTTTTTGCAGAAAAATGATACTTTTAAAATTTCTGAAAAAACCCAATTATTGAAATCAAGTTATTGTTTTTAGTGGTTTTGTGCACTAGCTTCTTGCCAGTTGTAGACCTAATGCATTTAACGTGATTTGCATCCATTTATCTATTTTTCACCACCATCGGCAGATTACCATCATCGTTCAAAAATTTTGACACCCAGTTTCTCACGAGAAAGAGACACCTGAGCTCTCGCGATGTGAATCTGCGGAAATAAATTTTATTTAAGAGCATTTAAGCGAAATGAAATTCTCAAGGAACCTTTTTCATGACGCATAATTATGCGATATGAACGCTGACAATATTCTGTATCTTGAATATTCACGGACTGGTCGTGAGATTTGAACCTGCTCCTAGAGTCGTAGGAAGCCAATGCTGAACCACTACGCATCCCAACCGGAGCTCATGCAGAAATAATCCATAATACTTGGAACCTGTTTCAACTTTCCTTAACTCTTTATAACTTTAAACGTTATTATCGTAATTGCAGACGAGTAATAACATCCCATAATGTGATGATATGACATGGGAATCGATACACTGGTACGAAAGAAATCCTCCATAAAGGATAAAAACATTCCTTTCGAACATATTAATGCACAGGTTATTCATTAAAAAAATTCTTTATGAGTGTAACTTAGTAATTCATATCATATACAGTGAATAACTCAGCCTACTGATTATGCCAACGGGAAAAGTTGAACATTTGCACCTTATTTTGTTCAACTTTAATTGTTTGAATGTTGTGAAATACACAGCATTGCAAGTATTCGTTATAAGTAATCCATCCTGGAAGTTATTACGAAAATTTTAGTGCTTATGGTAATGGTGTAATTTTAATTAGTATTTTAAATTTATATTTAAAAGTGTATACTTGCATAACAGCAAATTAAATTATTCATTTTTTTAGAATATAATCGAGTTAAAGCAAGGGAAAATATTGCCCGATTCGTTCGGAGAAATTAAATATTAAAATCAGCCGATTATTTTCCTTCGTAAATGACCACCTGGCATGTATCGATTTAATAAAAAAATGTTCAGCTAAGTAATTTGGATTTTAACCAAAAAATACGAACATCTGTCGGGCACGTGTCCTATTAGGTGTGATACTCTAACTGTCTCTTAACTTCACAAGCTTTCCTTTCGCTTCACATACAGCACATTGTGCACATACACTCTTTATAAATCTCCATATTATCTGGCTACTAACACCTTAAGTACAAGATTAGCAGGTCATCACTCACTCTTAAGTCAAGGGTCCCCCGTATCATATCAATATTTGTGGTTTAACCAGTTGGATGGGACTCTAAAGACAGCTCTGATTTTTTTATCCAGACCGGAAACCGAGCAATCCCTAGTCCAGCACCCCCAGAGGTATCGTTTCACTTGGAGCACTATGTGACCACGAGCATATTCAACGTCCCCCTTCACTTGGTGACTGTAGGCATCTCACCTACAGGTGAACGGTGAGCTGTATTTTGAAAAAAAGAAATGAATAAATAAAAATGAAAATCACAGCCACATAGAGGAATAACGGAGTAAACGCATAGCGGAGAAAGCTCTGGGTTGTTATTCCACCATCAACGTGTAACAAGTTTTTGCTTCATTGTCATGTGACATTCGCCATTCCGCCCGATTTTAATTGAATTGGAATGTAGTTTATCCTCTCTTTTTGGCAAGATAAAGGTGTACAAGAAGGGAATTACATAATTAAACCAATAACAGCAATTAAATTATCTCCCATAAAAGGTTACAGAGACCTGTTACGCGACAATGAAGAAAGTGACAGGTTAGCGGGAAATGTTTCTTGCGAATCCAGATCTGCTTCTTCTGACGGTGGAATGAATAAGCGTGCGTAAATTTACATTTTGCAGTTGGATAGCTAAGCCTGCGTTAATTTCTATTAAATCAATAGATTATAGTCTTTTTCTCAACATTATAAACAAAAGGAGCGTAATACTTAAGAATACTTGAAGAGAGCACACAATAAGTCAGGGTTGCGGAGTCGGAGAAAAAAAGACTGACTCCGATTCCACCTCCGGCACTTTTAGAACCTTCGACTCCGATTCCTAATTTTTTACCCCAAAATCAAGCGCTGGCAGAGTTGTGAACTTCGAGGAAAAATGACCGATTCTGACTACGACTTGAAATTTCAAACCTTCGACTCCCGACTCAAACTCCGACTCTACTACCCGAATCCAGTCTGATTCTAACTCTTCGACTCAGATTCCGCAGCTCTGCAATAAGTACTACAGTACATTGTGAATAAATGAAGAAAATAGGAATTACTCTCAACCCCCCCCCCCTTAATTATGTTACTTTTCCGTAATTTTAGCCTTTTAGCTCAAAAATATTTAATGACATTCAAAACTCAACCGCAGAGACACTCGAGTAAACAAAGAAACAACGCAATTCCTTACCAAAAACCATCAGAATTTAATTATTGCTGTGCCACATTTAACCTTTTAGCTGAAAATTAACTAAACATTTTTAAAAACTAAAGAGCATTGAAAACTTTCATAATGTTGAATGTTTTGTTACTATAATGGTTTCAATATTTGTTTATAAAGCAATTACAATTTCTTTTAACAAAGATTAATACAATAGAAATTAATAATGAATATTTAACAAGGGTAACTATTCAACTCATTAATATTTCATAACTATATAATTTGAGTTTTCTAATTTCCTGGGAAGGAAGGTTAACTAGAATAAATTTATTTAATTTAGGAAGGGAAGAACATGTCAAGGAAGCAAAAGAAAAATGCACGAAATATTGCGCAACTGAAAACAATGCACTTAAGAAATTTTTATGTAATCTCATTTTCTTATGCAAATAATAGCATAAAATGTTATTTTATGCTGTAGTATTTTTTTTTCTTAACTTTCCCCTCAAAAATTGATGTTCAACATTCAAAGCGACTTTTATGTAATTCTAGTATAAAAAAAAATGTTTGGTTCTCATATGCCTAACAGTGATATTTTGTTTCAAATTACTGTCTGACCACGGATTGTATGGAAAGACAAACATCCGTTTTACAGCTGGAAATGGACAAATCTATTATTTTTAGCGATGTCAGTTTTTGCAGAAGCAGAGTCTCATTCAAATGAGCGGAATACGCGCATCAAATTTTTGCTTTTCCCGCTCATTCAGATAGATTCTTCTCATCTGGACGTTTGAAAATTCCATACAATCCGTGGTTGGGCAGTTAATAAGGTTATCGAATATAACAATCGCAAGGGAATCTTCGATTGAAGTTGAAAATATTAATTCACAGTTAAAATGAAAACAGATTCATGGTCACAATTATTCAAAATTGTTTAGTTTACTCATGTTTTATGCAATCATTTAAAATAGATATATGAAATTGTTAAATAAAAGATCATCAAACAGCACGTTTGAATCCACTAGAAAACCCAGAATGCTATTTTTTCAACTATAAACCTTGAAGTGACCACTACTGAATCACTGACCACTGCTGGTGTATTTACCTTATTTATGATATGTTTACTGCTTGCAGCTTGTGTCAAAGATTAGAAGACGAAAAGTAGCGTAGAAGAACGGAAAATAAAGCTCCCACAAATAAGAATGTTATGCGTCACAACTAAGATTACAATCACTCTGTTTTCTTTGCTCTGCCTAGTTTTCTTTTTCTTGTAATTAGATGACAGCCCAAGGACCTTAAAAATGCAATAAGCATCGGATAAAACAATCTAAAGATAAAAGAAATATTTGATTATACTAATCTACTTGAGGGTTTTGCTTCGTTTTGACATTTATTGAAATTTAACTCATTCTGCTGACAATAGTTTATTAATTTTCACAATATTCGCACAGGTGTTTTCTAGTAATTGCTATTCCTGTATATTACCAATCTTAATATCGGTGTTTCAGTATCACGTCTTAAAAACTGCTAAAAACCGGATTTATCTATTTTTCCCGGTATTGCAATTACCCGGTATCATTAGCTCTATCAATTTAGCTGCAAAATAATGAAAAAGCAATTCTTTTAAGTCTAGCTCATATGCAGTTAAACATGATTAAGGGCAAATATGTACTCGTATTGCTTCAAATTTTTATATTTTTATATTCTGATTGCTACGGATGACACATTTACTAATATACTTGCCCAACAAATGGTTACACACATAAACTAGAAAGTAACCCGTCATGGTAAGACGGGGGCAAGTTTCCTTTTATCAAAAAGATTGACCGTTAAATTTGCCGTATTCCAAACAATATTTGTACCTCAAAGCCAGACTAGCGTAATTCACTTTTTTCTTCTTGCAGGAGAACGTAAAAACGTTTGTCGACTGTATACGAATGTTGAGACTCGTGCTCTTAAAATAGCATTAGTAAATAAATATAAAGTTTTTTTTGAAACAGAATTACGTTGTTTGGCTTATTGTGGAATAGGACACTGCATGCAACTTGGTAATATCTTGAAAATAGCTATTTTCGGACACGTTAATATGCCTCTAAAGTATATATATATATATATATATATATATATATATATATATATATATATATATATATATATATATATATATATATATATATATATATATATATATATATATATATATATATATATATATATTAGGGTGGTCCTTATTTTTGAAGTTGCAGATATTTTACGCGACGCCCCCTCAATTTGTTCCATTGTACAAATAAATGATCCTTGCAAAATTTAAAGTCAATACATGAATATTAACACTTGCCCCTAGGGCCCCTTCTTTGAGTTTCGAAGAAAAAATTGCTGATTTTCTCATTTTTATGTAAAAATATTTAGAGTAATTTTGAACCTCAATAGGTGCTGCTACTTCCAGACTGACCATTCTCTCTCTTTCATTCCGTAAAATTTAACATGTTACAAAGAATAAAATGTACACCAATGGCCTTGGGTCAAGCGTACCGCTCTTCTGCGCTTGTTCTAACCAAGCGGCAGGGGAACGTTTCTTCCCATCAAGAGCGACACAAGGGATTCTATAGGCCATTAATGAATGGCCTAGGCCATTAATGAACGACCTTTGACAACATACTACTAAATAATCTTACTACTTTTTGTTAACAATGGTGTTTTAACTTTGAAACGTATACGACCAGTAAGCATGAAGATATATGTTTTATTCACATTAGCATCAGGTGCGATCTTTGCACATTGACAGCAGCATGTATTATGAATTACATTCTAAAATTAATAGAAAAATATTTATAAACGTAGGTTAGAATTAATTCACTGACGTATGTCCACGAAAATGACTTCTGTCAATCTATTGTGTTCCATAATAGCTAATAAAATTGGCAAGAAAGTGCAGACGATATTTAAAAAAAATTGAAAACAAATCCATTATTCTTTTCGAATTTATGTAAAAAATCTTTCATTCATTTTTCCTCAAATAACAATAAAATCGAAACAAACGATATTTTATAAAGAGAGATAACACCCTTAAATTTCTTAGCTCTTTTTTTTCTTTGAGAATCTAATTTTACAATTTCAAAGCAGACGATATTCAGAATCGTTTGTGATATCAGAGAGGAGAGATACAGTATTCTATCCGTATTGGCTATTATATATATAAAGATGTAGTATGTGCAATAAATAGGAAATCAAATCATATTTCTTTTTGAAATACAGACAAATGATGAAATAATAAAAGAAATCACTACAAAACAACCAAGCGGTCCAAAAATTTCTCCTTTCCTTCACATTTCTTTTACAACAATTTCCTAGCTTATAAAAAGTTGCTTATTTGCGGAAAAATAAGGACAACGGTTTTTCAGTCTTTTTAGTAGGCTCGTTCTGAGTGCTGATTAGATGCTATTCACCCCCAATACTAACGGTCCCTGGACGTCGATTGTATTTTATTACTTTCTCAGAATTGATCAATTTCCTTATATTACCGGAGAGCGGAAACTTCTGATGCAACGATTTCTTTTTTGCAAATCGAGTTCTTCTACGAAGTCAAAATTCTACCATTAAAAGACTTATTCTGATGACACTTCAAATTCTACATTCTCATATTACTCGATTTTTGAAGTTTTTCTTCTTTCAATGTGATGTCACTTAAATTTCAATATGTAGCGGAGTACTTTAAGTACTGAAGCGGAAGTTCTTTCAACTGATGTCATGAATTTGACGCCTTAATCGCCATCTTTAAGTTTAAAAGTGTCATTCTTCGCCGTAAACTATACTACATACTAAAAGTATTTCAACTAGACTTTTAATAGCTCTCAAAAGATAATTTAGCTGCAAGTTATATGCGAAGTTTGATAAATATTAGTTTATATCTTGAGGAGGCGCTGCAGTAGCAAATTGCTCGTGTTTTTCATTGAAAGTATGTGGTTACACGTTATGGAAAACACTTATATCCTTATATAAATAATAGCCGATGATCGAGTAACCCGCATGCTTCAACAATGAAACTCGCGCCGCGGCATGATAATTTGTTAATATTTTTTGGCAATGTTTAAAATGCAGGGAAAAGCTTTATTGTGCCAAGGCTGAACTCGATCCGGTAACTTAACTGTTTTACTGGTAAGACTATCATTTCAGGGGAATGAAGAAACGAAAGAATGGCCAACAATAACCACTACCTACTGGAGTTCTGGGGTTAATCCACTGGAGTTAGGGTTACAATTTCCACCATCAAAATATCACCAAACAGGCAATGGCTTCGTTCAAATGCAGAAGCAATTTTCACCCGTCATACCTTGACGGGCAATTTTCTACTCTTATTATATCTGTATTTATTATTCTGAGACATTAGTCTGATAAAAACCTCAATGGATATGTTCGAATAGAGCAACCAGTTGCTCTCGTTGGTTAATTTGATGATGTCAGCGGTAGATTTGATGACTTCCGCGGTGAGTGTCCGTAGAATGTTTTAATTAGTTTTCATCAACCGGTATACCTCTTATTAAAACGCACCTGCTTAGTAACCCGTTAACCGCGTTTTTAGCGCGTAAGTAATTTTTCGAAAACATAGACGCTATAGAGTAATAGTCGAGGAGCAAACGGTCAAATTTTAGCTCCCGTGCGATTTTTGTGATACAATTATAGCAGTTAGTTTTTCTGAAAGGTATTTGCATGAGGAAAACGAATTCAGATGTTGCCACCCCCCAAAATGGTGCAGGGGGGCTGGGGGGCAGCTATAACTGCCGTGGGGGGCAAGTGATTTCCCGTTCAATTTTTGTGATACAATTGTGTGACTTAGCTTTTCTGAAAGGTATTGGTACGAGAAAACCAAATTTCGATAATGCCAACCCCGAAAATGGTTCAGGGGGGCAGGGGGGCGGCTATAACTACATTTGGGGGGGGCAAGCTGTTTCCCGTTCAATTTTTGTGATACAATTATGGGAGTTAGTTTTTCTGAAAGGTATTGACACGAGAAAACCGAATTTGGATGATGCTACCCCCGTAAATGCTGCAGGGGGGCGGAGGGGGGGAAGGGATTATAACTGCATTTGGGAGGCAAGCTGTTTCCCGTTCAAATTTTATGATATAATTATGCGAGTTAGTTCTCCTGAAACGTATTGGCACGAGGAAACCGAATTTAGATGCTGCTAACTCCGAAATTGGTGCTGGGGGGCAGGGGGCGGTTATAACTGCGTTGGGAGCATGTAATTTTTCGTTTAATTTTTGTGATACAATTATGGAAGTTAGTTTTTCTGAAAGGTATTGTCACGAGGAAAACAAATTTGGATGTTGTCAACCCCGAAAATGGAGCAGGGGGGCGGGGGGCGGTTATAAATGTGCAGGGGGGCAAGAGGTATTCTGTTCAATTTTTGTGATGCAATCATGGGAGTTGGTTCTGCTGAAAGGTATTGGCACGAGGAAAACGAATTTGGATGTTGCTATCCCCTAAAATGCTGATGGGGGGCAGGGGGGGTATGACTGCAAACATAACACACTTATATATTCAAAATTTCTCGGTTTACAACAAGTTTTCAAAGTTTAATATGCTTAAATCCACAAATAACAACATTAAATGCAAAAAACTCCGAATTAAATTGCTGACACGTGTTTCGAAGCTATTAAGAGCTCCTTTTTCATTGTAAAAGATGTGAGTTTATGAATGAAAATTCATCCGACTAAAGACGATCTTTCCATTGATAATGGGTTCCTGGTAACAAAGTTTACCATTTCAGTAAAAAATATTAGGAGGAAGGGGGGGGGTCCCCCCCCCCCGTTGATTAAAAAAATGCAAAATTGTATTTGTGTACTTTATTATTCTTTGTATATATTTCCTCTTCCGAAAAAAATTTGTACCCTTTACCCAGGCCTATCATTTGGGGGGGGGCAGTGTTAAGCCCCCCCCCAAATGACGGCTTTGACGGCCCCAGCTCTGAAAGAATAATGTTTTTTCGTTTGAGTTTTTCTCCTTTTTTTAAAGTAAATTTTAACTAAGTGGTGGGAGCGCTTGGATGAAATTTCCAACACCATGGTGGTCGTACATTAAAGAAACAAACATATGTCGAAGGAGGTCTTTTTTCTCCTTTCTCCTTTGTACTCATAGAAGCGGAGGACAAAGGCATTGTTACGAGAGCTTAACATGAGTTCCTTGCCGCCGCCTTTAATTTTGCTTATCTCTTCCTTCCCTTTGTATTGCGGCCTAGTGTATCTTCAATTCTTGGTTGGCGGTCAGTTTTTCCAAAAGCAACAATTTCAAAATCTGATCCAGTTCTCACGGAATCGGCATGTCCAGTTTTACAACCTATATGTCTCTAGTTATTCTACAAAGCAACTTGATGGGTCTCATTTTCCTAATCAGATCGTGATAGTATTGGTTTTTTACAATATCTCTTTTCTCTATGAAGCACACCGTATCTTTTTATTCTTCTGAAAGAAAATTCTCACGAACAAGTTTCAGAGAGGGAAGAGCAGATCTCTTTAAATGGTCAAAACAGAAATTTATTGCTGTCACCAGTATTATCTATTTTATTGGACACTTTAATTGGCCACTTTTTCTCTGGAGTCACATGAAACTTAGGATTGCATTCTACACCCTCTGACGATACGTTTGCTGCATTAGAGCGGTATGTTTGTAAACTTTATATGCCAAACTGCTCTAAATCGGATGTTGGCTCTGTTCGGTTTATTTTATTTCAAAAGAAAATAGCCGAATCAGAGAAAATGCCCCCAACACAATCAGCTCTTCGCTATGCTATTATGAGAGCACACTATCAAGCTATGATTTGGCAAAATGATGTTATTGCGTGCCCAAACATTCCACAGCCAGATGCTGGTTATGGTTGGGAAAAGCACGACAACAGATTTGTTCCCCAGATGACAAACATGGAACCTGCCCCACAGGCGATTTTAGAACTGGTAAAATGCTCATGCAAAAAAAGTAAATGCTCCACACTTTTATGCAAATGCAGGCGCAGTGGATTTCCATGCACGGACATGTGCGAATGTTTAGATCTGGATGATGCAAATTACTGTTTTAACTGGAAAGGGGGAAGCAGTTCCGATGAATCTGACAGTGATACGGATTTTTAATTGCTGTTATTCATTAGTATTGCTTACTTATATATTGCTTACTTATATATTGCTTACTTTTTGTTCAAAATTCTTGATAGCTATATTTTTATGAAATGGTTAAGCATGTAAAAATTTTATTTTAATGGTTAATCTAAATGCATATTTTCTTTCAAACATTGTTAATTAAGTACCTATGCGTTGATATCTGCAAATATAATTCCATAATATTGTTTTTGTTTAACTCTTTTGGTTGCACATGATTGTACCGGAAAGTATGTTGATTTTCTGATCTTTTACCATAAATTTATGATGTTGGCATAGTAAAAAAAAAAAAGAAAGATCAAATATTCTCCTGAAATGGTTTTGTGTATAAAAAAACTTATTTTAATGGTTAATTTAAAATGTATCTTTTATTTCAAACGTTACCAAATGAGTGTCTATGTGTTGATCTCTGTAAATATAATTCTACATTCTTGTTTCGATTTAAATATTTTGGCAGCACATGATTGTTACGAAAAAAATGAAGTTTTTCTGTTATTTTACCTAAAATTTATAATGTTGGCATAATAAAACAAAAGTCACGGTTTCAATAAATGTTTTGTTTTGTTCAAAAATACTCTTTATATTCTGAAACCGAAAGAAACACCTGTACAAAAATTTTTTTTTTTTTTTTTGGGGGGGGGGGATCCCCCCCCCTTCCTCCTAATATTTTTTACTGAAATGATAAACTTTGTTACCAGGAACCCATTATCAATGGAAAGATCGTCTTTAGTCGGATGAATTTTCATTCATAAACTCACATCTTTTACAATGAAAAAGGAGCTCTTAATAGCTTCGAAACACGTGTCAGCAATTTAATTCGGAGTTTTTTGCATTTAATGTTGTTATTAGTGGATTTAAGCATATTAAACTTTGAAAACTTGTTGTAAACCGAGAAATTTTGAATATATAAGTGTGTTATGTTTGCAGTCATACCCCCCTGCCCCCCATCAGCATTTTAGGGGATAGCAACATCCAAATTCGTTTTCCTCGTGCCAATACCTTTCAGCAGAACCAACTCCCATGATTGCATCACAAAAATTGAACAGAATACCTCTTGCCCCTCTGCACATTTATAACCGCCCCCCTGCCCCATTTTCGGGGTTGACAACATCCAAATTTGTTTTCCTCGTGACAATACCTTTCAGAAAAACTAATTCCCATAATTATATCACAAAAATTAAACGAAAAATTACATGCCCCCAACGCAGTTATAACCGCCCCCCCTCTGCCCCCCAGCACCAATTTCGGAGTTAGCAGCATCTAAATTCGGTTTCCTCGTGCCAATACGTTTCAGGAGAACTAACTCGCATAATTATATCATAAAATTTGAACGGGAAACAGCTTGCCCCCCAAATGCAGTTATAATCCCTTCCCCCCTCCGCTCCCCTGCAGCATTTACGGGGGTAGCATCATCCAAATTCGGTTTCCTCGTGTCAATACCTTTCAGAAAAACTAACTCCCATAATTGTATCACAAAAATTGAGCGGGAAACAGCTTGCCCCCCCAAATGTAGTTATAGCCGCCCCCCTGCCCCCCTGAACCATTTTCGGGGTTGGCATTATCGAAATTTGGTTTTCTCGTACCAATACCTTTCAGAAAAGCTAAGTCACACAATTGTATCACAAAAATTGAACGGGAAATCACTTGCCCCCCACGGCAGTTATAGCTGCCCCCCAGCCCCCCTGCACCATTTTGGGGGGTGGCAACATCTGAATTCGTTTTCCTCATGCAAATACCTTTCAGAAAAACTAACTGCTATAATTGTATCACAAAAATCGCACGGGAAACCATTTGCTCCCGGACTATAAGTATTTTCAGAGAGCATGGAATCATTTTGTAAACAAGATGGGAAAAACTAAGAAACTCAAGACGGTTTTATTACATTTAGACGCATGACACAGCTTAATATGAGCAATTTCACCACTGAGACGTTAGTATTATTAGGTTGTCTTAAAAGTTAGTAAACACTAGGAAATTTTTTTGTTGTTCTTGTTATTGCTTGACAAACACAACTTTAATTTTTTTGCTAGTGTTTACGACCTTTTGGTACACCCGTAGTGAACACAGCTAAATCCATGAATTTTCAAAAGTATTTTTTATCAGTATTTTATACTTCATTGCCTATACTACCAGGTCACAAAGCAATACGGAATGAATCCCTCCAAATCTTGTGAAAAACTGCTGCCAAAAAAAAAAAAAAAAAAAAAAAAACAGTCTACTTCAGAATCAACTTAACCCACCCTTCTTCTAAATGGCTACTGTAAAAACGTACGGATAACATCATCGGCTTAAATATTAAAAATTGATTAGTCACCTGGCATTTTTGATAATATAGCCTAGCAAATGTCATGAAACAGATACCACATACATTTAATTGGAATTCGAATGCAAAACCAAGAATAAAAGGCCAATTTACTTCAATACCCGCTTTACACAAATATTTTTATCGTTGAAAAATTAGACAATATCCTCTACTAATTTGAAAAGAAATAAAAAACGAAGTCATACGTCAAATATTATTCGACGGAAAAAAAATACTTTGGGAAAATTTACTGGGTAGAGCTTTTGTTACTCTTGCAAATAATAAAAAAAGGAATTGAGATGGTTTTGATAAAAACGCTTCGACTCTGACAAAAAAAAAAAAAAAAAACTGTACTATATTGCCTGAACGAAATGTAGTTGCACTAAAACTAATTTAAACAGACTCTATTACTCACAAACTTATATGATTTAAACGTGTTGAAAAATTAATATGTCCGTTGATACTCATAGATAATTTGCAGTCCCTTCTGGTTCAAACAAAAGGTCATGACTAACGTGATTCTTGATAAAAGATTTCTTCTTGTTCAAATACAGATTATAATGCCCTTGACACTAACTGTTGGCAACGCTCAACAGTTTTTGAAACCACAACTTAATTTCAACATTTTTTAAAGGAAATCCGTATCATCATCAGTTTTTAAAAGTCTGTATTCAAAGTAAACAGTATACGTACGCTTTCCTACCGTAAGTGCAGGGGTTTTAAGATCAAAATTGGCGAATATCTGGTTTGCGAGAACTCAACGGTTTTAGCAAAAGTTGCCCCAAGTCAACTTTTGGTGAAATTTATGCAGACGTTGATAGTAATATTCAAAATATTCAGTTCATTAAACGAAGTGAATAGAGTGCAGACCAGAACTGTTTCCTTAAAATATTTGAGACGGTTGTTATCGATGACCGCTCAATAGTGCTTTTCTGAAAAAGCAGCCTTAGATTTCCACAGAAACCAGCACAGTTATTGAATCCTCACAAAATATCTGTAAAGTAAGCTGCTTACTTCAAAGGGATCTAGAATGCATTCTTTTCGTCGAAATGAGATGAAATTTGAAATACACTTAATTCAAATGATGAACTTGAGAATTATATAAAAAAAATGCTTTGTCCAGAAAGTCACCGATGCATGGCATTGTGCACAAAAACACTTAACGTGTTACAAATGTTAAATAATCTTTAAAAATTAAATTAACATGAAAATGCTCAATATTTACCCATCCAATTCAACAATGTCCTCGAATTGGAGAATCACATTTCGTTACATTCTTACCTGTTCTGGCACCAAACTCTGTCTTTTAAATCGGGCAGAGTTGCTGGTATTTGATTACAGGAGTTACACTATAATCCAGTGTCCCGTGTACTTACCTCCACACGTGGTTCAGGCACCCTGTAGACAGCTATGTGCTTCTAATTCTCATAGACTCCCTCCGTTTAGAGGTAGAGAATATAATACTCCAAATACATACTGTTCTTGAACGGGATCGGGGTCATATTGAGCAATTGTTGTGTAGCTCTGTTTTAGATTATTTAACATTAATAACACAATTGATATTTTCCAGTGCACAGCGCCACTCATCCGTGAATTCTTGAACTAAACCTATTTTTTCCGTTATTATCGAGTTCATTTAGATTATACGTAGTTTAATGTTCATTTCATTTGGATCAAGAGAAAAAATCCTAGCACCCTCTGAAGTGAGCAACTTCTGACCCTGTGCTTAAAAGTGCTCATTTCGCTCCTAGACCAGTGCCAATAGCTTTGAAAATGGTAAAAAGTCGAAAAAATTTAAAACAGGATAAAACTAGTCAGAAAGGTAAGAAAATCAAATAACATTAATAGGAAAAATGAATTACGGGCGAGCTGAGTTCAGGAAGGTGGGTGTATGGGGTTTAAGGGGGGGAAAACGGTTTATCACGATTTCCGGAAAAACTAAGAGTCCTATCGAAAAAGACTAAATTACAAAGTTGTTGATAATAAAAAGATCTACAACTTTTGTATTTTCACTTTTTTTCTATAACTTCAAAATATATGTGAAAAATTCAAAAAACCGACTTTTTGGTTTTTTATTTTTATCTCCCACAAAAAGTTTTTTTTTTCACTAAATTTAATGAAAAGTTACCTTTTTTGGATTTAAAATATAAATTTTTTCTCCTTATTTTGATTCAGTAGTAAAAAAGCATCAGAATTTTCAATCAAAAAATCTCCCGTCAAAATATCTGATTTTTTTAAAAAATCGGAGCAAGTTTTTTTCGTTGGAATCTCTACTTTTTGATGGTATAAAAAACAATATACAATACTATAGAAATTTTTCGCAAAAAATGAAGAAAATCAAAAAACTCGAATTTGAAAAAAAAAAAAAGTCAAACTATGTAAAAATTTTAAGCTCCTTATTAAAATTTACACTTTAATTACTCGAAAAATGAAATTTTCCATGTTACATTGACACAAACTGAAAATAAAAATATACTAAAATAATTAAAAATCAAGCTACAGCATGCATTTGTTTTATACCCTTCTCATCCACCATTAGACGGTGACTGCAGTGCCCCCTATAGTTTTTTGGAGTTACGAAGCTATACTGTAGGATGGGATAAATGAGTACTTTCCGCAATTTCGAACTGTGTTACCTTGCATATTATGAAAAATAATCAGTTTTCCAATTGTGTTTGCTGTTAATTATTGTGTTTGCTGTTAATTTAATAAATAGCTTAAAATTTTACATAGTGATGATTTTTTTTTTTCAAATTCGAGTTTTTTTAATTTTCTTCATTTTTTGGGAAAAATTTCCATAGTATTGTATATTGTTTTTTATACCATCAAAAAGTAGAGATTCCAACGAAAAAAACTTGCTCCGATTTTTTAAAAAAATCAGATATTTTGACTTTTGAATTTTTGATTGAAAATTCTGATGCTTTTTTACTATTGAACCAAAATAAGGAGAAAAAATAAATATTTTAAATCCAAAACATTACGGTGTATTTGGGACATAATAAGGTAACTTTTCATTAAATTTAGTGAAAAAAAATTTTTTTTTGTGGGAGATAAAAATAAAAAACCAAAAAGTCGGTTTTTTTGAATTTTTCGCATATATTTTGAGGTTATAGAGAAAAAAAGCAAATACAAAAGTTGTAGATCTTTTTATTACTAACAACTTTGTAACTTAGTTTTTTTCGATAGGACTCTTAGTTTTTCCGGAAATCGTGTTAAACCGTTTTCCCCCCCTTAAACCCCCTACAACCCCCTTCCCGAACTCAGCTCGCCCTTAATTAATTTTTCCTATTAATGTTATTAGATTTTCTTACCTTTCGAACTGGTTTTATCCTGTTCTGAATTTTTTTGGTCTCAAACATTATTGGCACTGGCCTATCCCTCTAGGTGGCTAACATGAATACAATCGGGTGCGGTCTACTAAGCTTAAAATCGTGTAGTTGTGGTCATGCTAACCAGAAGGTAGCAATAATTTCTTAAAATAATAAAAGCTCCTCAGAAAATACTGTCCGTTAATAACCCAATTTTTATACTTAACTTGTTTTAAGTGTAAATATATGAAATCTTTTCCTTTTTACTTCCTTTTACAAAAAAGGAAATATTGTATTCGCGAAAAAAAATTCTCTCAAAATTCGGCCTTAATTTTTATTTTGCTCACCCACGAATTAATGTTGAGTTTTTTTTTCAACCCGACCACACGCGGATAAGTGCCTAATAACGTATAAACACCCGAAATATCCATTTTGACATTCTCCGAGTCAATTACAACGACTTTTCTCGTGACTTCCGTATGTACGTAAGTACGTATGTGCGTATGTGCGGATATGATATGTGTGGATGTATGTCGCATAACTCAAGAACGATATGTCCTAGAAAGTTGAAATTTGTTACGTAGACTCCTAGTGGGGTCTAGATGTGCATCTTCCCTTCTGGTTGCATTCGGGTGTTTCTAAAGGGGTCTTTTACCTCTTTTTTTTGGGGGGGGGGAATGATTGTTAATTTCGATATATACTCAAGTGGTGTTATAATTTGGCAATATAACACCAGTCTTTTGGTGTGATTTTTTTAAAAATTTTGTTTCAATTTGGCCACTGGTGGTGATTAGAGAGTAAACTATTGAATGACATTAAAATTGCCAATAATGGGAAAATGACATTAAAATTGGAGTAAAAGGGAGTCATTTTCTGGATCGATTTTATTGTTATTTTTTCTTATTTTATCTATTTCAATGATTAAAAGTAGTACTTTTGACTGAAGGAAACCACCCCATTCTAAACAGTGCACGAAGTGGGTTCGTTTTACACACGTGTTTCAGCAGATACTCTGTCGATAACCAACAGCTGTACTCAGTGATCACCACGCCACCACGTACAACGAGAAAGAAAGAAAGCTAGAAAGCAACTTTTCATGGCACAAAAAACTTCCCCGTCACTCCCGTCACACATCAATTTAGTATAATCAGAACTTCCAAGTCCTTGCATAAATAGTGCTGTTACAAGAAGATGTTTAAATGCAGTGAATGTTTCTGTTTTAAAATTATCGACTGCCTAAAAAAAGCATTATTCGGAAAATACTGAGGTTTAGGAGTTTAGATTAAGTGCATAGGCACGTATTTAAAACTAGGGGTACCCGCACGACTTTGCCCGTAGTAGAAAATTAAAAGGTCATTTGGTTCGCTTGCATATTTACAAATAACGGATGGTGAATTTCTCGCCAAATTGCTCGCCCATGTTACGGTTCCACGTTATGATAATTTGGTAATTTAGTCACCCACGTTATCATAACTTGTTCTGTAAAATGTTCTTAAAATTGGAATAGAAATAGAACAAAATCGAATTTTCGAAAAATCACTTCGAGGTGCACACTCCCATGCTACATACTAATTTTGCGCCAAATTTTATGAAAATCGGCCGAACGGTCTAGGCGCTATGCGCGTCACAAAGATCCTGACAGAGAGAGATCCAGACCGACTTTCAGCTTTATTACTAGTAAAGAAAATAAGGAAAACATTGATTTCCATTTTCTACGTCATTAGATTCATAAAATCTTTAAAAGAACTCTTTTCCACTTTTATGCTTCGTTAATTACTTATAGGAAGAAGATGACTTTAAACCTTTGTTAGTTGTATAAGTTTGCATAGGTGATTGCTAAATGTGTTCACTAAATGACAGACTTGAAAAGAACAAGTCATTTTTCATCGTGTTTAAGCAAAGATCGGGATGGCGGAATTTTCAGAATTAGACGTTTTTCGTTAAACTTCTTGATAGTTGAATTATTGATAAGCCCAATTTGGTTCGTTTAATAATTAGGTCAAGCTCAAAAAGAAATTGTCTTTAAGTGAAATTAGGCATTGTCAAAACTATCGACTTTTGACTGTAATTTGTTCTTCATTGTGTTTCACAAAAAATACTGAAGAATATAATATATCAGTTTATGAATGGAGCTTCGTTCAACGGAACTCAATTCCATAGATTTTGTTTTAAGTTATCATTAGTGTATGTGTGTGTGATTTTAGTTTTAATGTTTTAATTTTTATTTGCTCAATTTGACATAGTATAATTTTCTAAAAATAGTTTCTGTTGCAGAAGTTTCTAACTTTTTGTCCAAAATAACTCTCTAGTGAACTTAACTTCATATCATTTTGTACCTTTTCCTGTAAGTAATTTGCAAATCATTAATACGTAGAAAAATGTGAACTCTTTGCGTCTCTCATATTTGAAAAGGAAAATGCTAAAATGAACAAACCTAATTAATTTCCTTAATGTTCCATTTTCTTAAGTACTCGAAAATGGTATCCAGGCAAAGTCTGAAGGAATTACCCTTCTCCCCATTATGGTTTATTTTTTAGATCAAAAGAGTTTTACAAAAGAACTAGATTTTCCCTCATGATTTTGCATAAAGGGATTGATTTTTTCTTGACTGAATTCTGACAACTTGATCTCCTTTTCTAATAATAAAGCTGAAAGTCTCTATGGATCTCTCCGTCTCGATTTCTGTCAGGATCTCTGTGACGCACACAGCGCCTAGACCGTTCGGCCGATTTTCTTTAAATTGGGCACAGAATTAGTTTACAGCATGGAGGTGTGCACCTCGAAGCGAATTTTCAAAAATTCGATTTTTTTTTTCTATTCCAATTTTAAGAAAATTTTACCGAGCAAATTATCCCAACGTAAACCAGTAAATTACCAAATTATCATAACGTGGAACCGTAACAGGGGCAAGAAAATGAACATAACAAATTGGCGAGAAATTCATCATCCAGTATTTGTAAATACAGTCGGATCCCGACTTACGCGAGGGATGCGTTCCAAGACTCCTCGCGTAAGTCGGAATTTCGCGCTGTGGAAAAGTGTTGTGTATATGATTTTTTTATGGAAATACCCCATGATTTTAGACATTTAACCAACTTTTAAACTGTTGTTGACCATTTTTTAACTATACATGAACGTTTCTTACATAAAAAGCTAAATTTTTACCGATTTTTTAAAAAAGTTGCATTATTCAATATAAAATACTGTTACGATGCACAAAATCAATGATCAATGAGAGAGAGCGACATAAAAATAAAACTACGGTACGTACAGTATATGGTAATAAAGCACTGCACTGTAAGAGTACTACACAGTAGATACAATAAGTTACATTTATAATTTAAAAATTGAAGATGATGATTTATCCTGTGCAATCTGATCGTAATTCTAATATATTTTTAAATACAGTAGCTTCGCGTTTACTTTTATAACATTTACATCTATGGTGACACCCCTCTGGGACCCCTGACTTATGCGGATTGCCTTCTCTTCTTGACTTTTAATTATACGTATGAAAGATTCACCCATACCTAATTGTCGTGCTACCTTCGACCCACTTTCTAGTTTTTCAAGCATATCAAGAATCTTTCCCTTTTCTTAAATTGTTGCAAACTTACGCTTTTTGTTTCCATCTTCAAACTTTAAATGAAACAGCGTGCCTTGGTGCCACAATATTTCATCTCCTTTCATATTTAGAATAAATAAATGATAAATGAGGAGTGGTGATACATGCAAACTAACAATGCTAATTTTGTAGTGCGGTATGTGAGAACTTGCGCAGTCAGTGGTGCTGAAAAGATGAAAGTACATAAACGAATTTTTGTTTAGTAGTCAACAACAAAGCCGAAACTTTGCATCACAATTCCTTTCCAAAAATTTTCGTGTTGAGAGCGAGAAATTCGCTTTAGCTCTAAAATTCGTTGCTTCTGAAAAACTCGCGTTGTAGCCATTTCGCGTAAGTCGGATCGCGTTGTAGCGGGAGTCGACTGTATATAGGCGAACCAAATGACCTTTCAATTTTCTACTGCGGGCAAAGTTGTGCGGGTACCGCAAGTATATAATAAGGGAAGAGGTTTACCATGAAATGAGTTTATCAAGCAAAGTGTATTATGTGGGATATTTTCTAAAAATATTAAAGAATAATTATTTAAAAAAAATATCAAGGAAAAGCTGCTGTCTCAAAGTTTCCTTGGACAAAAAATTGCCTCGAAATTTTCTTCGATGCGTGAGAATTCTGCTAAAAAATATTCATATAAAGATTGAAAATACTTATGCAACTGGGAAGACATATTGCATGCTTATTCTGAACTGTAAAGAGGATGCAACGGAAAATATAGGAATATTTTCATGGTAAAGAATCAACATTTGTGCCTCACCTGGGGCAATTTGAGTTTTAAATTCCAACAAAAGAAAAAATATTTCTTTCGTTTGATTACTTATTGTGACAAGTATTGAAAGAAAATTTCAATATTGATTCTGTTTTACACTGCAATATGCTTATGCAACTTTTGCATTGTGTAACTCCTATTCTGAAATTTAGAAATGATTTGTTGCATGATACTTAACTAAGTACAAATCTATTTCAGGATTCCAGAAATTCATTTAAATTAACCAGACTCTTTGCATATTTGTTGAGATTACTTATTTGCGAGAAAATGTAGTTTCAAAGCATTCCATTCTATAGTGATTGGAAAAAAAACTTTATGTTTTGAAAGTTTTTAATTTTCAGTTCCTTTATTTTTTCTTAACGGGATAGCAACAGATAGTCGTTAGATATTCATTAATGTTGTTTGCTATAATTTTAATCTCTTACACTAATGAAAAATGGTTCTT
Source organism: Uloborus diversus (assembly GCF_026930045.1). Classification (NCBI taxonomy): domain Eukaryota; kingdom Metazoa; phylum Arthropoda; class Arachnida; order Araneae; family Uloboridae; genus Uloborus; species Uloborus diversus. The sequence continues at coordinate 36,769,465 of NC_072736.1, forward strand.
TAACAATAGATAAATGTACAATCTAACCATCGATAATAATAGAGTAAAGAAATATCCGTAGAGAGACCCCGTCTATGGTAAAAAGGAGATGAAATTGAAGCCGGAATTATGGGATACAGCGGTGCAATGATGGGCGGGATTATGGTAACATGATCGCTTCGCGATAATAGTTTTTACCAATCTCGCAAAGAGACCGTATAAAATAGCCGGCGGATTGGTTTGCATTTTAATTCATGGTTTAATGCAATTTCGAAAACGATATCTAAGTTTAAATTAACAACCAATTGAGATTCAGTAATGGAGTGTTTTGAATCAAGATGTATCTCAAGAAGCTAAGGATCTTGGGATGCAGCGGTGCAACTTCCGGCTTCAATTTCTTAGTATAGAGGGGCCTCTCTATGTAATTTCTTTACTCTATGCGATAATCTTACATTTCCGGACGAAATGAAAACATTTTATTTTATTTTTGTTATTTCCATAGAAATTAACTTTTCCCCCTTCCTTTTATTTCAGAGAATGCAATAAATTAATAATTCCCAATGACATTATAAAATGCGTGCACAAAATACCGTCGCTATTTTCACTTCTCCCAGCTAGATTCATTAAGAAAGAATCATTTTACCTTGGCCGATTGCCAAATTCAATATTTTTTGTGGTCAGACTGTACTATAAATTATTAAGAATTGATACTTAAAAATTAAAACGAATTTATCTCCTAGAGTAAATCAAACTTAAACAAAGCGGTGAACCGCTCCTGGAACCGTTTTGCAGTCTGAATAACCGGTAGGTTATTCAGACTGCAAAACAGTGGTCAAATATTTTAAAACTAATAACCCTAAGCCAAGATCTTTTGGCAATAAAAGTAAAACGAAGTAATACAAGAGCTGACAAGATAATTTGCGAGTGCAAATATACTTCGTTAAAAATTTAAATCAATAAATCGAGACCAATAGCTTGAGACAATCGAAACATTGTCTAACTCGCGCCTAGTTAGAAACCAAGAGCAAACTTTTCAGGCAATCAGAAGAAAGAGGTAGTGTGAAGACATCGTGACACCTAAGCAGAAAATGATGAATAATTCGTTATTTATTGAGAATTTAATCATATTTTTCCGGTGCATAGAAGCATGATAAACTTTGTTGCTAGCCTTTGCTTTATTTTCCCGTCTTTTAAGAATTTGTAAGTTTTTGTTTGGCAACAGTGGATATGTTTTGTTAGACCAGCTAAGTTTTGATTTGAAAATGTTTTAAGCAGTGTTTTTAAGAAATGTTTTAAGTAATCTATACATATAATAAAATAAGATGTTCGTGTGTGTGTGTGTGTGTGTGTGGCGCGCTTCCTGGGAAAACGGTAAGGCCTAGAAAGATGAAATTTGATATACAGTTGCAGTTTTTGCCGAAGATGTGCACCTCGGGCTTCGATTTTTGAAATTTTAATTAGTAAAAAAGTTATTTAATGTTTATGTGTTTTTTTTGCACTTTTTAGTACGTTTTACCTCACAGACCCCGAACCAATCGCACCACACAAATATTTTTTGTACTATAGTGTAGGAAATTTAATTTTAAATATAATGAATGAAAGAATTTTGAAGATAGAGCAGTTTTTGAATTTTTTATGAATTTTTGAAAAAACCTTTAATTTGCACCTTTTCATGGGTTTTATTTTTTTCTAATATCATCCTGCGAGAAGTATCAAAGCCTCATTTCTAAAATTTAAGTTGGTAATAGTAAAAACATTTCGTCCTCTTCAGAAGAAAAAAGTTCTTAAAAATAAGCAAGAGTTTTTTTTTTTTTTTACAATTTTTTTAATGCTGAACACATCATGTCTTTCCACGCATCGGTCGAAAAAAGGTTCTTCATTCCTTTATGCCTGTGACGTCACTACTTGGATTTCGATTCGATATTTACGACGGAATCTTAATCGCAAACAATGTTAATCTTTTTTTTTTACTATATAGCTTACTTCTACATTTTATTACGTAATGACCACGTGTTTTTCCGGCAGCTGTAGGTGTCTGTATATATTGCTTTTTTTCTTTCCTTTTTTTGTTTTATTTAAGGATTGCATTTTTTTCTTTTTCCACCCCTCCTCCCCTTAAGCTGGACGTTTTGCTGTACCTATATTACGTTACATTTCATAGTTGTGCGCATTTAATTCAATAAAAGCAGCGAGATTTTTTTTTTCTTTGTCAGACGATACTTTTTGCACACTACGGGGAATTTTGAAGATAATTTTTTTTTTTTTTTTGCTCTACTTAAATAAAAAAGCGGTTTTTTTGCGTGATCTTTGTTTTTATTAGGAAATAGGCAGGGATGTTAAAATAAATAGAGATAGATAAGAAAATTTAGAGATGGATCGTAAAGGTAGATAGCAGCCGAAGGCGGCAATCTTGGCGTAAAAATGGCGCAAAAAAGAGATAGAGATGGATTGATTTATGATGCTGCCAAATTTATTTAAACAGCCGCCGAAGGCGGCAAACTTGAATTAAAAAGGTAAATGACAAGGTATATGAGCCGTAGGTGGCTGCTCTCACAGAAAGGCGAATGGCGTTAGAAGGCGAACCAGCTGGTCGCCGCAGGAATGAGGCAGAAGAAGATTATTGAAAGAAGATTAAACTACTTAGAGACATTAGTTTTATTATTAAAGTTCAATTTGGTAACATGAAAGTTTTTAATATTTTAATGAGTTTTGATTTTATTTGTCAGGTATGTAGAAAAAAAAAATCAAAAGGTGGGAGAATGTTGCAAGCATAGACTAATAATAAGAGTAGACCGAGCTTTCTCATTCTTGCTGATAAAGAAAATTGGTTCATAGATGTATCATGTGACTAGTGGAAGGGCTTGGCGAAGACTTGGCAGCATGGTTGCTAGATGGCAGCATTATCTATAGTTTGGCACTCGACATGTATTTTAAGACAATGTGTTTTCATTAAAAAAAAAACTTCCAGGTGCAGAGATTGAACTGTTTTTCTTTTAGTTATGCATTATTTTGACATTAGTAATAGTTTTTGATCAGTTTTCGGTAACTTTTATTTCATTTGGAACTGTCAGCGTTGGCGTGAACGGAATGGCGTAAACGTTTTGCGTTAACGCAAAAATGTACTAATCGGTATCTTAAATTGAAATTGTAGGTAAAAATCTTACCGTTTGCCGATTCTTTTTCGGCGCTTGCATCTTTAATTGCTAAAAGAGTTATTGAAATTGACTAAAGAAAGTGCACAATGCTATCTAAACGAAAAACTCACTATATTAACAAAATATTTACATCTTAGAATAACAAATTTACAAATCGGACTCCATAAAAGATCATTCTTCCGTCTCCCATCAATTCTATTTATTTTATTTCGCGCTGGCGTTGATCGTCTGCTACGATTAACGCCCGCTGTTGCTAGGATATCCACCAGTCACATGGTTTGGTTTATGAGCAGCAAAAGGGTTGCCATAGCTCGGTCTACTCTTATTATTAGTCTATGGTTGCAAGCATTTGCTTTATTTTCCCGTCTTTTAAGAATTTGTAAGTTTTTGTTTGGCAACAGTGGATATGTTTTGTTAGAACAGCTAAGTTTTGATTTGAAAATGTTTTAAGCAGTGTTTTTAAGAAATGTTTTAAGTAATATTAAGAAATAAAAGTATATGAATGGACAAAGTAGTGTACACTTAATGTCGTATCTAACAATTGTCTAACTCGCGCCTAGTTAGAAACCAAGAGCAAACTTTCCAGGCAATCAGAAGAAAGAGGTAGTGTGAAGACATCGTGACACCTAAGCAGAAAATGATGAATAATTCGTTATTTATTGAGAATTTAATCATATTTTTCCGGTGCATAGAAGCATGATAACCTAAGAGCTTAAAAATGAGACTTAAATATAGATTTATCCCTTAACTGCCGAGACCTCGACAGGCATCTATTTGGCATCGTTAAAACCATACAGAAACCTAGAAACTGACAGAGACATTTTATATGCTGACCAATCAATTGCGGAAATTGCCAAAATCCAACAAATTACCGTAAATATTCATTGCCGCTATCAATGTCAATCTCAACTTAAAAGTTTTTAAACTATGAATAACTGAAATAGTTTCGATTTACTACTACAGATAATTCTCCACAAGATTCTGACGAATTTTATAATAAATGTCGATATCTTCCAAAGTGTCATAATATTCAAAAATTGCTACATCTAATTAAAATATCCTTCTAAGATCTTCACAAGCTAAAAAAGGTCGACTTCGAATGACATCTTTTGGCTAACTGGTAGAATATGACAGCTTTCAAACGGTCGTTCAATACTCGTTTCATTCTTAATTAAAATGATGATATCCTACAAAGTTCGACAAAATAATACAAAAGGGTGGATCTGTTTTGTAGAAAGTCGCAGCTTCTGACTTACCTAGCGGGACGGTTTAATTTGAAATTGAACTGGAACAATTAAAGCCTCAAATATAATAATGCAGCGAAAGGCTTTAATGTGACAAGGCTGAACTCGATCCTGTAACTTAACTGTTTTACTGGTAAGACTGCCATTTCAGGGGAATGAAAAAACGAAAGAATGGTCAACAATAACCGCTACCTTCTGGAGTTTAGGGTTAATCCACTGGAGTTAGGGTTACTATTTCACCCATTAAAATACGTACGACCAAACAGGCAATGGCTTCGTTCAAATGTAGAAGCAATTTTCACCCGTCATACCTTGACAGGCGACTTTCTAGTGATTTCCTATTATTGTCTCTTTTTTTACTCCAATCTGTAATGTAAAAAACTGTTTGATAATGATCCCGAAGATGTTGTATTCTTAGATTCATCCATATACATAAATGGCTACTTCTGTATGTAAGGATGTCCGGGGTAATCTTCAAAATTAGTGGACCGATTTTAACCATTTTTTCACCATAGATAGCTACATTCTCGGGAAGAAACATAGTTTAAAAAAATTATGATGGAAAACAGTAAATTGCACACAATTTCAACATTAAATGATTAAATATAAGACCCATTGTTACTGAAATTCGTTGCCTTTCAGTAGCGATTGTTTCTCGCAATTATTTCTGACCCAGGTAAAGTTGGGTATTTCTGCTAGTAGTAACATGTTTAGAAACGTTTACAATAACGAGTTTTCTTTATGTTTTGAGGTTATTTAAACCCTTAACAAACGCGTAACATAAACTAACCTTTTTCCATAGTAACTTCCAACCCAGGGACCACTAAATTGGCGTTGTTGCTTGGATATTAAGTACGCTGCTTTTGTTTTTCAATTTATGCATGTGACGTTTTTTTTTTGGTACCATTAGTCTTAGTAAACTCTGTCAAAGACTTAATAAATAATTTCTCGATGTGTCAATAAATAATTTTGAAGACACTTATGAGAAATGGTGCTGATTTAATAAAATTAAAATCCTTCAACATGTATGTCTATGTAACTCTAATAAAAACGCCTTGAAACTGAATAGAGCGGAGCAAATTCAACCCGTCGGTTAAGTGTTAATATTCAGGGAATCAGATGCTGAGGAAGTACCGATATTCCGTGCTACAAAAATATGCATTAGCGAAACATATAAATTCCAGCATTTCTCTATACTTTGATAAAATAAATGGAAAGGAAATTTTAATGCTAACTTTGCATTAAAATACGATCGAGTATTTTGAAATGCTTTGGAATTTTTATATTATTTTAATACTAGTGTGTATATTGGATAGAGAAGGCCGTCTTTTAAAGGGACTGAGATGGCAATTGCTCCTTGCAGCACAAATAATATATTTATATATGTGTGTGTGTATAAAATTTGCCGTTAACGTAAAATATCAATAAATATTTCAAGTTGTAATTAATAGTAAAACGCGTAATCCCAACGCGTCAAACTGTAAAATATTGAACAATATCACTGCAAAAGAATCTGTTAGTTCTTTGACTTTGTTCCGATTGCTGATTTTTATAACTTTTATCAAAAGTATCTCGAAACCTCCGTATCTCGAATTTTACTTTTGCCCCGTGAAATTCGCATTAGACAGGTTCGACTGTAGTTGTCTTGGAAAAATGTCTAAAAAATTATTTGGGCTGAAATAGGAAGAAATTAAAAATTTGTGGTAAATACACAAAATAACAGTATTTTTTTTCATAAATTTAAGTTTTAAACGTGGTAACATATTGATAACATATCGTCGCATCAGAGCAACACTAAAACATCTAATCCCAGAAATAACACTAAGATATCTTACCGTTGCTCTGAAGCGACGATATGTATGACTCAAGTGTGCTTTATTTTTATATTTCATAATTACCTAATTCTGTTATTTATTCGCATTTCACTGCTAAATTTATCCTTTTATGTGTCAATATAATTAACTTCTTCGTTTAGGGCGAAGAAAGTGGGGTATTTTGATTACCCCGCCAGAACCTTTGATTTTTAGCCACTTGCAGTTAAAGTTTAGCCCTTTTAGTATTAGTTCAACTAAATCAGTTCACTTCTCGTTCTTTATATTTTGATGTTCCAAAATAATAATAGAAAATGAAGACATTGAATCCCAGACACATAAATACACGTTAATCCTACATTTTAAGCACACTTAATTTCACTTTTATTCTTAATTATATTGATTAATGTAACTTCAATAAATATAAGTAGCACGGCAAGTTTCTTTACTAAAGATCTGCGGTGTCAGTCTTATCCAACTTGCGGCATTTCGATGAATATTATTATCATTTTTTTTTTTTTTTGCATCGTGAAAAGTTTTTGGACAAGGGGCTTATAGAAGTGAGTCCTGTACTCTTTTTACACTGAAAAATAAGTGAAACACTAGTAAAAGAAACTCCTATAAAAGCATCGTTTTTGAGGGTTTCAAAAATCTTTCTTCTAGAGTCTCCCAACTTGCTATTAATGTTCATGCTTTTGAACTTTTCACCTCTCTCGCTTCCACAAAAGATTGTTAACGGTTAATATAATGCTCCATTCATCTTAAAATAAAAATAAAGGTTTTGAAATTGGGGAAAAATTAAGGAGGGAAGGGAGGGGGGGGGGGGTTGCCAATCTCGAAAAATTGTTAGTTTAAGAAGGATTACGGTGGTCATATTTGGATTCCAGGTATGGATTTACGTAAGAATGAGCAAGGGTGGTGTCAAAAGCGTTTTGAAAGAGTGTCAATCGCATCTGTTGCAGCGCGGTGTAATCGCACCATACACAATCAGATTACAAGCTTAGTTTCCAGGAGAAAAATAGTTAATACGCGGCCCGTAGATTGCATTCGAGCAGCTGAATATTCCAAATGTAATCTGAAATAGTTTAAACTGAAAAAAAAATGTCATGAAATAAAATATTATTAATCTGTCGATTTAAGTCAGGCTCCGACTCCAACTCTTCAAGCACTGGTAGAGTTACGGATTTTGAGGGAAAATGTCCAACTCTGACTCTTGAAATTTTAAACCTTTGACTCCCGACTCCGACTATTTTACTTTAAAATCAGTCGGACTCCGAAGCCCTAGAACTTCTTCTAAAATGATTCTAATTATCATTATAAGTTGACCGAATATCGCCAAATAAATAAAATATTGGTCAATATTCGTATTGCAAGTAAAAATATAAAGCTCGTGTAATTAGTTCTAATAAAAACACTCAGTTCATCAAGTCAAAACTTGTCTGTTAAATAAAAGAAAATCATAAGCTGCAGTTTTGCCGACATTTAAAATTTCCTCCCCTCTTAAATATATTAAAATGAATGATTGAAAGTGGAAAACAGGGGGAAGGAAATTTTGTATCGGCGAAACTGGGGGAACACCAAATACAATTATGCTCTGAATCTATGTAAAAGACACACAACAATGTAATTACATCGAAGTTTAATCTTCCAAAAAATATAAAGAATGAAAAACCTACTTTTTTCACTTTTTCCAAGTGTAAATGAGTAAAGACACCCGTGAATAGCTCATCTAAAATTGCTGGGAGGATAAGATTCAAAAATAAATGTTTTTCGTAAGCTTCCAAATAAGAATAAAATTAGTTGAAACTTAGTTTACTTACTTTGCATTTGTATACTTTATGTAGAGGAAAATGCAAGATCACTAAACGATAAAAAATAACTTTTTTCACAGTTCAATCTTCAAACGATGATGCGTACACGATTGTTTGGAAACATGGGAAACCCTCAGAATCTCGTCAGTGTAGTAACCGTACTTGGTTACATTTACCCCATGTTTTCTTTCGCTCGAGTGACCCTCCTTTATTTTCCGTGTATGTCATGTCTTTGTTGTCTAATTAAATATCATCTTATTTTAGGCCTTCTCTTTTGGAGGAATAAAAAGGGATATTTACAAAAAATAATGTGATAAGGAAACTACAAATGATTTTTTTTCTTACTTGATTGATATGCACATTCAGGAAGATCACGACAACATGATATTACATAATTTTTCTTACTTTTTTCTATTTCTTCTTGAAAAACATTTTTCATTTTAAAGTTTCTTATGTAGATTTTTTATTTTATTTTTTTGTTTTAGATACATATTCAGTAGATCGTACTTTTTGCAATAGCAAAACGTAGGATTTTTATCCTAATTTCAAAAAGGGTAACACGACTCCCAGTCTGCAATTACCGCAACTAGAGCAGCTTGGAAGTAGCAAAAGTTTCATTTTTTAGCAGAAAGTCACGTTCTCGTAGTCGGAAAATTTGGAATTTTTAGCGCAGACGGTTGGATATACCACAACTAACGATCTGAAGCAATAATTAGTGTCGCAAAGCACAAAAAAAGGCTCCCTTTTGGGTACGTAAATTATTATTTTTAAAGCAATCCGTTTTCGTAGTTTAAAAAATGCCAGACATGTGTTTAAATCCTGGGGAAGATACTTATTTGCTTCAAATTACGGTGGTTATAAAACGCACGTTTTTTTTTTTTTTTTGGGCTAATGGTCATGTTTTTGATAGAACTGTTCCATAAAAAAAAAGCAAAATGTAAAAACTGAAAAAAAAAAAAAAAAATCACGAGCAATAAAAATAATATTTCTTTTGAAAACAAAAGTGTTTTTTGGAGAAATAAAAAAAAATGTACATAAAAGTAATTTCAAATATTATTGATTTAAACTGCATAAATTTGCAGAGAACTGCGGACATTCATTTCGTGGTTACAAGATACCCTTTTCCCATTGCTAAAAAGGTGAGCTTATGGTTAAAAATACTTTTTTTTTGAATTTCGTGTTTTCTCCAAAACAGGAAACTACGAACAATTCACAACAAAAATAAGCTAAAAAAGTATATAAATTATTCAGAGATAAAGTAACTTGACTTCGAGTTACAGAGCTGGCCAAATTATTAGACTTATGAATTTTTTTGTTTTTGTTTTTGTACACTATTTGTTCTAAAATACTATTTACTGTATTGTTAAAGTACAGTACATACTGTACCCTGATTATTAGGTTATTTTAGCATAATTTTATGTTTGCAGGTGGCATCACAATATGTTTTGTTTATGTTCTTTGTTTATCCACTCACCAAGAACATAACCTCAATCAGCTTAAACAGTTCACTAGTTCTTTTTATTAGTATGTTCTGTTATATTTAAATTTAGTTTCAGGTAATTAGTGAGTATGTGTATGTGAGTATATATAATAGTGAGTATAAACAATTTTTTACCTCCTTTTTTCTAAAATTAAGAAATGGTGTAAACCTTGGGAAAAGTATGCCAAAAAGACTTAAAATGCTCATCAATAACAAGGGAATGCATGCTAAATATTAGATTATTATTTCACTTTTCGTTAATGTGTCTATAGTTATGTAAGCAATAAAGAATTTGCTTTTAAAAGTCTTATTCTAATCATTTGGCCAGCACTGTATATAAAAGGAAATATTACAATGTTAATTTACAGAAATTTGTAGAGGTCTGCATAAACGTGTTTCGGGGTTGCAAGGCAGGAAGGTTGCAAAAGAAGTAAGCTTATGGATAAAATAGGGCTCTTTGTAACTTAAAAAAAAAAAAAACTGTCAGCAGTTCCCTGCATATTTGTGCGATTTAAAGTCGTAATATTTCCTTTTACTTTTCTGTACAATGTTTTTCTTCATTTTTAAGAATAATATGGACAAAAATGGCTTCGAACTTAAAACAATAATCGAAACACAACCCCATTTTTTTAAATTTAATTTTTACAATTTTTTTCTCCATATTTATGTTATGATTTTGCTTATTAAATGAATGGTGAATCAGTGCAAGAAATTTCGAAAGTCTAAACTGTTTAATATCTATATGCTTTTTAAATGTGCACCCAACCCTCTTAAATTACTAGAATCCTTTAAATTTTATAAATCATATTTTAGTCTTAAAGAAAACAAAAACAATCAAATTTTTTAGGTTAAAAAAAATGAGAAGTTTCTAGCAAAAAAAGTGTTCAATTCATTAAAACTTTTTGGTAGCTGCTTTTAAGCTAACCTCAAAAGAGTTTCGCTGAGCTTGTGAATAATCGGTTTATAATTTTTTAAGGCATTTTAAAGCTCTCCTCATTTGTCCTCAGGAATCCTTAGATAGGATCTATCTACAAATTTTGTTTTAAAAATATTTATGAAATATTTCATAAAAAAATTGTTTGTACATTATTGAACTTTTAAAATCATACTTTATCTATTGTGAAAAAGCTTAAAACTGCTAATCAGATATTTCTTTTTATCTGAAAGTATTGGTGGCATTCATGTAATTATTTTGAGTTTTAGCTTGCTTCACTATATAAAATCTAAATTATTTAAACAATATTTCAATTCCTAGAAAATCGCCCTTCAAGATATGACGGTTGAAAATTGCTTCTACATTTGAACGAAGGAAATGCCTGTTTGGTGGCATTTCAATAGTTGAAAATTTTACCACTTTTTTGACTGTTGAAATTTTGACCACTTTTCTGTTTCTTCATTACCCTGACATGAAAATCTTACCAGTAAAGTAGTTACGATACCGGATCCAATTCAACCTTGTCACAATAAAGCCTTTCCCTGCATATTAAACATCACCAAAACATATAAGTAATTTATCATGCCGTGGGGGGAGTTTCATTGTTGATGACGTCACGGGTATACTCAATGATTGGCTGTTATATACGTGAGGATATTTTTTTTGATTCATTTAAAAAGCGAAGAAAAATCTTAAATGTTTTTGGTAGTAAAGAATATTTTTGACCAGCTTTTTTTTCAGCTGTCCAATACTTTTTTCAGCGTTGATTTGTGTTCCAACTCAAACATCGTCGCAAGCAAGAACAAAAGAAATGGAGGTGCGGCATATCAACCTTCTGTAATTGGAGTGGCACTGTGTGAGCTGTAGTGGGGATACAATGGTGAAAGTGGTATACTGCCGTGCTAAGTACAGATGTGGTATCTGCAGTAGAGCTCAAAATGAGAAATTGACGATTAAAGTTTTACAACTCGTTTCTTTGATTTATGACTTAATTAAATGCTCAACTTGCGGTAGTTGTTTCGTAAATAACTTATCTAAAAACCGTGAGAGAGTATTTTCGTAAAAATCTTAATTTAAAATTAATAAATGTAGTTACGACAAATTTTCTGTTCAAAACCTTTTCATATACTAAGCTATTTTCACCGTAAGTGACAATTACTAGGCATTTTTACGGGTATCTGCACAGATACGACAAAAATAGCATACAGTGTCCATAGTTTTGAAAATGGTATCTTTCAGAAGGCAGATTCTGTTAGATTTGTATTAACAAAATAAAGCGAAACAGCTAAGTTCAAAGAAAGCAGATGTTTTTAGTATTATTTAATGATACTTTGAACACTTTTTACTAAGCTATTTTTGTCGTATCTGTGCAGATACCCCTAAAAATGCCTAGTAATTGTCGCTTACGGTGAAAATAGCTTAGTATATGAAAAGGTTTTGAAAAGAAAATTTGTCGTAACTACATTTATTAATTTTAAATTACGATTTTTACAAAAATACTCTCTCACGGTCTTTAGATAAGTTATTTACGAAACAACTACCGCAAGTTGAGCATTTAATTAAGTCATAAATCAAAGAAACGAGTTGTAAAACTTTAATCGTCAATTTCTCATTTTGAGCTCTACTGCAGATACCACATCTGTGCTTAGCACGGCAGTATAGGTATAGCTTGACCACGAAAAGAAGGCGGTAGATCTTGAAGCAAAACATGGTTTGTATCATTTGTAATAGGTTGTTTGTTATTGTTTTGGAATAGATAGGTTTAACGAGACCATTCCTCTTACTATTCGCTGCTTTCTGGCAGATTCTACCTGTTACAAATGATACAAATGATGTTTCGCTTCAAGGTCATCTGCCTTCTTTTCGTGGTCAAGCTTTAGACATATTCTCTCTGGCTAGTTGTAGCAATGGCATGATGCAGTGAACAGCGTCATGTGTTGCGAGGGAGTATCTTCACAATGGTGGTTTTTTCCACCACTACTCAGCAAGCATTTTAACTTCTGTTCCAACTTGGTCGACATGATCCTGTTGAACTAGAAAAACTAATCACGTTGACAAGATTCCGGTGAATATATTTCTTCTATTCCAACGAGAAAATCGTTGAGCAGCTGCATGTTTAAGCAAGAAATATTTTAGAGATTCTTGGATGAACGCTCTCAAACGCTCCACATTCTTCAGCCTTGTCAAAGTCGGCAAAACCTTTTGTTTTCAGTGCAACATCTATGGCTCTAAAGGTTGAAACCAAAACATGATTTTGTTCCATCTGGAAAGACACTAAATTTCTGAAAAGCACTATTCAAAAAACCCCACACTGTGAATGTATTCTTCCACAACACTTTATGATGTTCCCCACTGCATAGAATGCTACTGTAATGGTGGGAAAAACTGCAGGCTCAAAAAAATTTGATTTTGTTTTAACCCAAACTTAGCTCAGTTTATTTTTTCATTGAAATAATCATGAATATTTGAGAAAATGTTCGAAATTCAGTAAGACTAATCAATTAAATTAAAAAAAAAACTTAATTCAGGAACTTGCAACTTTAATATTTTATCATTACGTAAAACCTGGACAAATGTTACAACTAAAAGGTAAAAAGTCCGGGGTTACGGAAAAGTTTTGTTCTATAAGAAGTTCATTTAAAGCCATAGCATAAATCAATGTTGCCATTTAAGATTGTTAATTGTCTTATTTTTCAAAATTAGTGACAAACATAGATGGATATATAGATGTGTAATGGACATTTTGTCCAATACACTTTTGGATAAAATTATAAACGCAAAAACGTTTAACGTTATTTAACTCATAACTTAACGCAGGTTAATGTTACTTTATTGAAGTAAAGATGAATACCTGACGAAATAGCAAATCCGTATACTACTTCATAAATTTTATGAAACAATTAGTGTAATTAAAAAAAAGTTGAAGCTTTAATATCTTATCATTACGTGAAACCCTAACAACAGCGTTAAGTCAAAAGAAGAAAATTCCTTGAGTCTAAAGTTTTTTTTTATTTATTTGTTAATTTTTGCTTACAATCACGGTTTTCGGGAAAGCAAAGTATAGATTTATTCAAGATAAAAAATATAAATTTTAGCCAAAACTATTTTTTATTTAAAATGAAGGATTCTAATGAAGGAAACAGATTCTAAAACGACATTTCAATTTTCATGTCGTTTTAGAATCTGTTTCCACAAGTAAAAATTAGTTTTTCTTATTGATTATACACTTAAAATGCTCGTAAAATTTTAATTTAAACTAAATTTTTACATTACCTTGGAAGTTGTTATTTTTATAAATATGTAAATCTCTCTCTATTTTTTAAATCCCAGGAATCAATTTTGAAAGTTCTCCAAAATGTCATGAAAATACTGCTTATAAATTTTAGTAGCATTTGTATTATTAACTCATCGATGGATGGATCCTTCCTTCCATTTTTTGTATTTATGATGCTAAAATATTGCTTTATCTATGTTTTTATTGCTCGCGATTAGAAATCCATCTGCAAATTAAAACGAAAAATCAATAACTTTCCTGCTGCTTTGAATCTTCTATTTTATTCCTTTTCATTTTGCAGTTTTTTCCTCGAACTTAAGCTCAGTGTTCATTACTTATAATTTAAATTCTCATTTCATTTTTTCCCTCTAAATTTATAACCCCTGGCAAACACATGTTATTTATCCATTTTTTTCTAAACATAGATAGTAGAATATATCAAAGTTCAAATATTCAAATGTGACAGGTTGCTACTTAATTAAATTCTGTTTTTAGTTTCAAACTTTTCGCTTTCGAGATTGCTTTTAATTTGAGAATGAAAAACGTTGCATATATATGTATATATATATATATATATATATATATATATATATATATATATATATATATATATATAAAGTCTAAAAACACGACCTTAAAATGTCAAAACAAACTAAAAACAAGGTACTTCTGTGGACGTATATACAGTGTGGCATATTTTTCTTTCTACAGGGAAAACTCTAAAACATTATATAAGGCTTAGTTGCAAATAGACACCGAAAATAAAAATCAAAGATTCCAGTAGTAGTATAAACATCTCTACATAGTATAAAATGAAATACCCAAAAGGTGGCTAAAAGGCGGTTTGTTTAACACGCAAAACTAGAGAACTACCCGACTGATTTCGCTTAAATTTTCAGTTTGTTTCCTTAAGCCTGGGAAAAAAAAATGCAGAATAGTTTGAAAAAAGTTTGATAAATAGTTCTTGTTTTATTTCATCTCAGGCGGAAATTTTCACAAAACTTCCGAATATGAGGGTGAATGCATATATTCTTATTATATATCGTTGGAAAGTGCATATTTTTCTGTGCTATATGCATTTTTTTTCTTAACTTAATAATGGAATTGTTCCGGTTTTTAACTCGAACATTCAGAGGCTTCGCTGGACTTCAGGCACTACTTTTTTTCAATAACACTATCAATAAAAAGTAAACTGGGTGGTAATTTACTGAATATACCTTGCCTCGCGTTCAATCTTCGAGTTGAACTGAACCATTGCTTCGGTCACTGTCTGATCTGCTAATTCTATATTAGCTACCAGTTTGTTTCGCACTCATGGCTTCCTTAAGAGGTTTTCCATCTCCAGCTTGGTCACTTTCCTATGCCGCGCTGATGAGTGCTAATAAGCACGAAACTGCAGTCCTCGGCTGGAAATGACTGAGCTGGCGGTGTATTTCACGTGTAAACTAATGGTACCAATTTTTTCTTTTTTATACCATTGACAAACGTGCCCCGCACGCGAGGTACGTTTATGCATATTTTTTTGACGCCTAACGAGGTTCTGTTAGTGTTTTGAAAAGCTATAAAATACGAATGTGTAACTTAATTAAAAATCAAGTGGTAATTTTCAATACAAAATAGCCGGTAAATACCAAAAAAGTTTGTGACAGTTTGGAGCGAAAAAAGTGTCAGGGGCACGTTTAAGTAAGACACAGTAAGAACGTGCGTAAAGGTGCTCCGACGTCAACGCGTAAACTTGCCCCGTCGCCAAGTTTGGATTTATTTTTAACGTGCAAAAAAATTTAATAACATATCAGTTCATACAAATACATTTCTCAAAAAAGATTAAAATTCTGCTAATTTTTATATGTTTAGTTGTTTTTAACTAAGTATTATTTATTCACAATAAGTTTCAAAATGTTCAACACAAAATTTACTCAACTTGGTAAAAAACAGATTTTCCTTTCTGTATGCTAGACCGAAGCTCGACTGAAGCTCAAAAACTTGTGAGAATATTTGCTAGGGAACAGCATCAATCTGTTATGGCTGATTGCTCTCCAGTTATTATTAATTTTGAAAAAAGAGCACTGCGTAATCGTGCCCCGTGCGTAAACGTACCCCGGTCTACCCTACAATCTTCATTTAAATTTCGCATATATTTTCCAACACTTATGGGTTTTTTCAATCCAGTTTTTTCCAGTTGATCAATATCTGTCGTCTTTGCATCTGTAGCTGGCGATTTGTTTTTCTGTCGAGGCAGTTCTGAAACTTCAGAGGTCATTAATCGTTCCACCAAGACTGCACAGTGCACACCATCCTGTACCTTGGATTAAATTGGATGGGAAATATCTTCTCTTAGTTACTAATTAACACATATAATTTTAAATCACATTTTTCAAAACTGTCAACTCATTTTATCACGAATGACATTATGAGGTTGTTGTACCTTTTTTTTTCTACGGTTTAGGGCACCGTACATTCACTATATTAAATTTGAAATGGATTGGTGTAAGAAGTTTTTTTTTATAGATAAATGCAATTGTTGTTTTTTAGGGGTCGATGCACAAAGGTTCATTAATTGCAGCTACAGGAGATGAAAAAACTGAGTGAGTTACCAAATTAATGAGAACACTCTGAAAATTCCATGATTTCACATTTTAAGTATTTTTCACGTGATTACTTGTAGTTAAAGTATTGCAAAACTTTCTTTTACATCATCACTGATTTTATTTTCTGCAAAAATACTAGTTTTCTATTTTCAGTTCGTATTTTCTTGAAACTATTATCTTGTACTCAGCATCCATAAACTATACGGATTACTTAATTACGAAATCTCTACCCTTCCATTCTGTTCGTTCTACATACTAACTTCGCAAGAGGTTCTCATGCCTGCCATAAATCGATAAGAGGCTTTGTTTTTTTAAATTAATCTTTATTTTATCTAGATTTTTTTTTTTTTTTGATATTCAACAAATATGAGTTAAGGTACAGATCTTCCTTCAAAGAAAAATCCCAAGAAAAAATACGATTTTACTGTTTAGAGATCATTCCCAAAGGAAGGTACCGAATACTTCAAGCATTTCCAAATCAGTCGTTAACAAAATATAACTTAACTTGGATATAAAGTTCACAATTGCTATAAAACTAAGCAGAATTTGTGACAGGAAAAGCATTGCAACACCATGCTCAGACAACATGAACAAAAACATGTTCACAAAACGGAAAAAGATATGGTGCCGCAAGGCTAATTCAATTCGTTTAAAAAGATTTGATTTACAACTTTGAAAAGAACCGTTCAAAGACGATGGCAGAAAAAATACTTCCATGGATTCTATCTTTAAAAAAGCAAAACTTGCTTAGGAAATGAGGAAAGAATGTCTTTCCTTGGCTCTTTGCAATAGCATATAGTGTTTAAGAACTTAAAGAAAGTAAGTGAGCTGCTGATGTACATTTTTATTAATTTTGGGCACCTTTTTAGGTTTAAAAATTACATTTCGAAGAAAAAAAACCATATTTGAAATTCAGGCAGACAATAAAGGTTCCTAAATGTAGCATCTCCTCGGGAAAAAGTATTTTTCTGAATGGATTATTGGAAAGAATAAAGCATCTAATTAAAGCAACGTCGTGCTCTCTAATCAGTTCCAAAGGAGTTGGATACCTTTATATTAAACAAAACTTCATATTGTAAAAAAAAAAAAAACATGAGACAGTATCAATAGAAACAAATGTTTCAAACTCGCCTGATACCACAGCTTCATGAATGGACCTGGAACCAAAAACATTTTTAATGCAACAAGAATCAAGAAGAATTTTAAAACTTTATGAGGATAATACTGTTCTAGCTTTGAGCTTTATAAGTAATTTTCTCGATAGGTAACTAATTACAACTTTATATCAAGTCGCAAAGAGTAAAGTTTCTATTGAAAATAACAACATTTAGTCTAAAGCTTAATAAATGTATAGTACCCCAATTTAAAAAAAAAGCATGTCCAGCCAATTTCAAGCTTTTTTTTCAGAAGCCAAAAGAAGAGTGATCAATTATTGACATAGTACCCTATTAATTTTTTATTTCACCCATTTATTATTTTTTTCGGTGTATTTCCTAAACTCAACATATCTAGGACATAATCGAAGTAAAATATACTAAACGGGTTAGATTTTTGAAACGAATTTTGTTACTATTTTTTCAAATCATGAAATTTTCTGAGTGTCCACATTAAAGTGACAAACCACTGTATATATATATATATATATATATATATATATATATATATATATATATAGATAGATAGATAGATACACACACTACTGTACATGTTTTTTTCCGGCCTTAAACGTAACTTTCTAAGTTTTTAATTTAATTTTCGATCAGAATTGGAGCAACTCTATTGATGATTGCATAATCGTAATCAACGGTAATTGATTTCCTTTCGGTGTAATCGTAATCTCTTTCATTAATTTTTCTCTTCCTTTGTCATAATTGATTGTTGCTCATTAAAGTTGCTGCAATCATGGTTTGTATCGCCTAAAATGTGCAAATAAGAAAAAAATGCAAATGCTTTGGTTTGGTTTCCTGCTTTGATTGAGTTGAATTATTTTTTTCCTTTAATGGAATACAATGCTTGAGTGCACAACTTAATATCTAACAGAAAATTATATTTTTTTACCGGGGAAAAAATTATGGGACTGTTTTTGACATTCTTGTCTAGAGAAATTAAATCAAATAAATTTTTCCAAGAAACAAAATTGAAAACTTTTTTTTTCTAACAAATATTTTTGTTAAAATATACATCACAATAATGTTGTTAATTGATAAATTGCCATTTGCACTTCTGACAGATTAAGAGAGATTTTTTTTGTCTCATAAATACAGGCGTAAATGTTCTTTTTCGTCTCCATTCAGTCTACGAAAACATGTTTGAAGTCAAATTAAATCAAGGAAGTGGGCGAGAGACACATTTATTATACAAATTAAGAAATTAATCAGAAATAAAGAAAATGACTGAGAAACTTAATTACATACGATTTTCCGGTTCAGAATTTTGAGTAGTTTCTTTAAAATCAGATTTATTATTTCTGTTAGGAAAAAAGGGAATAACGATTAACAATAAGACTAAAACAGTTTATCAGGTACTTGACATTTTAATTTTTACTTAAAATTGAATGTCTGGGCAGAATCAAACACAGTTGTTAAGCACAAGCATTTATTGCTAGCTACACATTACAATTACACATTGTTGAAAACTACAGAATACTCTTTTCTACAGACTACAGCCACTGCTTCACACACAAGAAATAAAATTTTTGTCAAAAAATACAAAATTTAACTTTTTATACGGGTCCTAGGTTTCCCTAACTTATATTTAAAGAAATAATCTCCATTAAAAACTATTTCTGACACAAAAAACTTGATATTTGTGCGACAAAAACTCAAGTAGATATTCCAGTTTAAAGTTTTAAGGGACCATACAGAAGATCAGATTGGACCTTATCGCCCTTTAAGAAGAATGACAGGTTGTCTAAGTAAAAAAAAACAAACAAAGTATTTACATTTTTCTCTGTTATATAAAAATAAATGCAAACGTTAAGCCGTGATAAGCAGAGATACACTGTGAAACCTCGAACAATTTGAAAAACCACACTATATGCACACTTATAATTTTAATCACTTGATAACTGCTATATTTCCCTCCAAAAGCTGTTATTAACGGCGAGTGTAAAATGGTGTAAGTCACTAAACGCTGCGTTTTACACCTGGGTGATTATTAGTAGTACTAATTTTCAACTTTTTGTGTTGGAATTACTTTTCAATGGAGATTTTTCTCTAAATATAAGTTAGGGGACCTGGGGTCCGTATAAAAAACAAATTGTGTTTTTTGACTTATTTTTCTTTTTACTTCAAACCTTCAATATTTTAATTCTGCATCTGTTTTTGAACATTTTTTGCATTTGGAAGTATACATCTAGGACTAACGGTTGCGAAAGTAAAGGTCTTGCAGGTTAAAACGGAACAAACACCCTGTGTATCAGAATCTGCCTATTCTTCCACACGTTTTGTTTGAAGAAAAGTTTTCGAATCCTGATGAGGAAAAATAAGGTACATTTTCAGTGATGTCACCTGCTATGTGAGTAAAGAATAAAAGAAAGTAAGGATTGGCGAAATCAAGTTTGTTCCATAAAATAACTAAAAAGCGGTAGATTACTACAAAATAACGTAATTCATCATTTTACATAGATTACATTTCAACTAGAACTGAATCTCATTAAAGATATATCGAACGAAGGAATAAACCCTTCGTTTAAAGGTTCACGAGTCACTACGATTGGAAAAACTCTTTCGTTGTTAATGGTTTTAAAACTTTTCCAATGAAAAAATATGGTATAATATTTCATTTATAACTCATAAATTTGTAAATATCGTTGTTGGTTGATTTCTCCGTAACATGTAAGACGAATTGACTACATATCTCCTTATATTTTGCGTGCATACCAATTTAATTACACTCTATAACAAAAAAATCAACGCACCAAGAAGGAGTGATCCGATTGAGACGATAATTGGTGGATAGGAAGACAATGCACAAAGTAGTAAATGATTAAATTCTCAGAACAATTGCATTATTTACGTCAGAGTTACATTAATAAGTTCAATAAGGTAACTAGCCTGGATACAAGCAGAAGCACGGTGTGGCAAACATCGATAAAGCTCCCGGAGGGTGTCCTGCGGCATTTCCGGCCAAATTCGTTCCAATTGTCGGACGAGGTTATTAACATTCCTTGCCAGATGCAGTCGTCATCCCATCATATCCCAGACATGCTCGATGGGAGAGAGATCTGGCGATCTGGCAGGCTACGGAAGAGTTTGACAAGATTGCAGACAGTTAATAGCAACACGTGCCGTATGTTATCTGGCATTGTCCTGATGAAAACCAACCAAGGGTACTGTAAAAGGAACGGCAGCAAAACAGCTCTTAGGATGTCGTCGACGTACCACTGTGCAGTAAGTGTACCTCTAATTACATCCAAAGGGGTTTCAGTTATCAAAGAAAATGGCACCCGAAATCCTGGTTTCATTTTTGTACGCCAGTGTGGCGTGCAAAATTAAAACCAAGATCCCTCCTCTGCCCTGGGTGTCTCCAAACACGTCTTCAATGATCGTCACATCACAGTAGGAATCGTGATTCGTCGCTAAAGACTATACGTCCCCAGTTGGCACCATTCCAACCTGATCGAGCCATGTACAACTGTAATCTGGCTCGTCAGTGTGTAAGCGTCTGTGGCAGGTGGCGTAGCGGTTCGCGCGAGCGTAGATTTTGTTGTCTCAACCATCTGTAAATGGTCATGATGGACACTAGAGTTTGTGTAGAACGTCTGATGGTTCATAGAGATGAAGAAAGTGCTTTCGCAGCTGATCGGACAACCAGTCTGTCCTCACGATCTGTTGTGACCCATGTCGACCGCTACCATCCTGACGCTGAACTCTGAGATTTTTCCACCCATCCTTGCCAGCATCTTCGAATCGCCGCATCGCTTCGACTCAAATGACGAGCGATTCTCCGATTTGACCAACCGGCCTCTTTCAATCCAATGATACGACCTCTTTTAAACTGACAGTTGCTCGTAATAAGCACGAATCATGCGGCGAGGCAATTTTAAATTGTTGAAAGGTAATCTGAATCGCAATCAAACAGAAAGTTTTAACAACTGTTGAAGAACTGCTCTTTATATACATCTGCTAGATGCGCAGTTTCGATGCGCAGGAGATCAAACTATTCATTCATTGGACACCAAATTTTAATCATATGCATATCTGGTCCGAACACTCATGCATACAAAATTTCAAAGCAATCGGATGATTGCTTCTTGGTGCGTCGATTTGTTTGTTATAGAGTGTACTTGGGCTGAGATACCTTATTGGCGTGTTCAACTATAGTTGGGGCAAGCCTAACCTGGCAGCATTGTAAATACTACGCAGATCAAAATCACAGCATTAGAACGCTTCAAGGTTATGCTTGCCCCAACTACAGGCAGAACTTTTTCCCAATATCTTTTTAAACTGAAAGTTTTAAAATTAAATTTACCCGTCTTGTGCAGCACACTTTTTGGAAATCAGCTTTGGACAGCTCAGTTTTGGTGAAATGTCCTCCGAATTTATTGCTGCAATTTTTTTTGTACAAATATACACTTTATTTTCCTACTAATATTTTTTGGAGTTAGTTTTGAAAGAAAGCAACCACAGAAAAGCAAACATTATGTTCTTCTCTTGACAGATCTACATTTTCTTTTTGTAAGTAGTATTTAAAAAACATAATAAATATTTTTTGCGAAAAATTTTTTTTAAAGAAATTATACAAACATTGTGATTTGAAAAAAATGTTTAATACACGTTTTGGGATAAAACATAGAACAGTCGTAGGCGGCACAAAATATTTGCTTTTTCGTGGGATGGCCCTGTTGTATCTTTTTCTATTTAAAGTAAGCAGTGAGTATTTTGTAAGAGTAAACAAAAATATGTTTGTAGAGAAAACGTATTACATTCTCTCGTTTGTTTAGCTTTGAAATGAGGAGACATAATGGCTTAATTTAATGTTGTTTCAAACTTGTTTTTTGGGGAAAGTCTGGCGATAATTTTTTTCTTGAAAAAATCGGTAGAGGAGAGCGGTTTTGAAGTTCCGTTTTCCAAACAAACTCAAAATTTGTTATAGAAACTTAGTGCTAGAAAAATAACTCTGAGATTAAAATCGAGTAATATATGCCACTTTGATGTTAGGACTTTTTTTGAGTTGTATTTCGTAAGATTTCGTTAAGACTAACTTGCCTTACAAAAAGGGAACAACGAACCCTACACTTACATATCCTTGAAAAATTTAAGTATAGGTTACGTAACAAAACCTAATTTATTTCCGTATAGTCTATTAGGATGCACATCTATATTTGCATAAAAACACCGAAGAACTAAACACTGGCCATTAGAAGTCGTGAATAAGACCAGAATGTTCAAAAACGAAGATATTTGCAAAAGTAGATCAGCAATGCTCAGATTTTAATTTTCCGGAAGCACATGTCCTTGAAAAGTAAAATTATGGGTTACGCAACGAAACGTAAATTGTTTCAGTGCAGTGTGTTAAGGTGCACAATCTATATTTTCATAAAAACACTAAGAACTAACCACTAGCTATTGAAAATCGTCGAAAAAGACCAAAAATTTCAAAAAGAAAAATATTTACAGAAGTAAATCAGTAATATACGTGCTCAGATTTTAACATACCGGACGCCACAATGGGGTAGTTTAAAAAAGTATTTTTTTTCTGAAAGAGCATGCTTAAAAACATAGGATCTGACCATTTTTTAAATAATTTGTTTAAGATTAATATTTTAAAAAAATTACTTAAATCGGCGCGCTTTCAATGTTTATGTTTCTGTCCGATGACATCACAAATGGTGAAATGCCATTCCGTGTTGCCATTCAAACTGCAAAATATTTAATTATTATCTTTACTCACGTGTATTGGCAACGATTAGGGCTCGACCGATGGCATTTTTGGCCGATGGGCCGATGCCGATTGTTGGCCGATTGTTCAAAGACAGCCGATGGTCGATGGCCGATTGTTTTCCTCCAAATGGCCGATTGCCGATGACCGATGGCCGATGCCGTCGGCCGATGGCAAAAAAAAAAAAATCAAACAGAAATAAATGGATAAGATTATCAGGAATTTAAATGATCGCTGATTCATTTCATTTTACTTTCTTTCTACGAACAAAAAAGAAATCAGATTTCGACCTAAACTTCTATTTTACGATCACCCAGTTTAAAGTTCACAAGTTTTTCCGGCACATTTTTACATGTATATGTATTTAAGAACATATAGATATATCCATTTTGAACGCCTCCTCAGTTAATTATCGCAAATTCTCCTGTGATGTCTTCATGCGCGTAAACTTGCGTCACTCAAAAACGTTATGAAATAGTAAGTTGAAAACACATACGTGCGTAGTATGATCTGAAAGTTCAGGACAAATTGTATACAACCTTACCCTGAATAGTTCACATTACCGAAGCACATCTATCTACAAAATAGTCACTTTGGACGATATGCACTAATGCCAACGTTCGTATAGCTTTTCGAATCACTCCTGGAAGACATTTTAGGCAACCTCCTGTAAGGCCTCTTGCGCTGCTGCTTTTAACTTCATCGTGGGGAAGAAGGCGACTTTCATGTTGAGGATGCACGGTTCGATTGGTCAATACTCTGATATGACAAACAAATAACGCAACGTTTCGTTCGACTTAGCTCCGTGTGACTTCTACCTGTTCCCAGCAAAAAAAAAAAAACATTTGCATGGACGCCGTTTTCTTCCGTCAGGAGAAGATAAAGCTGCGTCACAGAAGGTAGCGAAAAATGACTTCCAGGTGTGTTTCCAAAAGTTATATGAACACTGGACGAAGTACATAGTCCCTCAAGGTGATCTTTTGAAGTTGGATGTGCTTCGGTAATGTGAACTATTCTGGGTAAGGTTCTATACAGCTTGTCCCCGAACTTTTGGATCGTACTACGTACAATATGTATAGGGTGTAGTTATGCTTCTCCTTTTTTGACTGCTGTATGATGAAAGAGCAAGAACAACAGCGAAAAAAAAAAGAAAGAAAAAAAGGAAGAAAAACAAAAAGACTGTTTAATAACCAATTGATTTGTTTTTTTTTCTTTTTTCTTTTTTTTTTTTAATTGAACATATAACTAAGATTTCAGTAATATTGTAATAATGTATGGATTTAGGTACACTAAAAATAGTTAAAAAACATTAAATTATGTTGTTTAATCACTCAAAAAAAAAAAAAAGAATAAAACTATGAAACCGTCAACAAATTACGCAATTAAAGTGAAAAGATTGCACGTAGACATTTTTTAGTCATCAAATTAACCAAAAAAGGTAACAGGTAAATTACAATATTAAATCATAATAGGAATATTTTTGTACCTATTTAAAATTTATGAAAAGAAAAGTTTGCATTTTTCATAAAGCTATAACAGTGACTATAACATTTTGCTGAAAAAAGAAATAGTCATAAAAAGAGCGAGGTTCTTAAAACGCAGCTATAATAAACAAACTCAATATTTACACCAAGTTAATAACTGAATAAATATACTGCTTGATCTGATGTTTGCACACATAATATTGAACAATTTGATTGTTTAATCTTCTATGAAGCTTTACAAACAAGTTCAAATTAAATTTTTAAATTTAAGAATAATTTTCTGAAATTTAAAAATTGCATAATAGAAAATCCTTGAAACGTTTCTATAAAAACGAAAATAACTTATTCATTGATTTTATATAAATACAAAAAAAAAATATTTACTTACAACAGAAAAAATAATCGATCACTATTAATGATGCAAAAAAGATGGCGCATTACGAAATATAGGTGAAACAAGTATGACAAATACGCAAAATGACATTTCTTGACCAAAACAAATAATTGCTATAAATATTTGAGAAATGCTCAAAACGACGAGGGAGGGTTAAGAGGGGAGGGGTCACCCTCTGATTTTGGAGTAACTCACACTTCGGCCCCAACTTCGGCCTCATTTTTTTAGTACAGAACCGCTACCACCAACGCCTCGGAAGAGTTCCTGAATCTACTTCAGCACTTCTGAAGAAAAAATTCAAAAATCCCTTTGATTTTCGAGTTATGTCACCATTCAAAACGTCTTTAATCAATTTCTTACATTAATGCTCTAGATTATTTCTAAACAATAAATTTAGTTTGAAAAAAATCTCTAATTTTATGAATGGTGTTAATTTAAAGAGCTCAGAATTATAACTAGGGTTTAATTTCAGAAATTGAGGGAGTGGGAGGAGAGGCACGAAAGTGTTCTCGGAAATTCAAAAAATATTCGTAAAAAATAGAGTTTAAAATAATCATAAACATGGAGCAGAAAAAAACTTTTAAAACTTGCACCCGATTTTGTTTTGACGTGCAGTGGCGGATTTAAAATGTAGCAAATGTTGCAATTGCACGAGAGGCCCCATAAGGAGTTACAAAAATGCTTATGATAAATGTTTTACAACTTCCGTGATAGAGAAATAGGGCCCCAAAACGTATTTCGACGGGCCCCAAACTTGTAACTTTGCTGAAGCGATACAGAAAAGACTGCATTACTGTGATTCATATTACAAGTATTGAAAAATTAAAAATTTACCGTCGGTTCAACAGGAATCTACCAAAATGACACAAAAACCGGTTTCACCATCTCATATTTGTTTCCATGATCTCCAATTCGGCAATATATCACCAAATGATTGTCAGTCTGAGACGCTAGATTAGTTTTGCATTGAAATAAGTAATTAATAGCTATAAAAAGTAAGTAAACCGGCTTTTCAGAACACCCGATCGAAAACAAAAAAGGAAGTGCACAACTGGAACGTACGCACACCCCACATGCGAAAACTTTACCTTCTACAGCTTACCATCTTAGAGTTATGACTTATGAGAGATATATACGTACATCCAGCTGCAAGAAACAACGCAATAATTAACTTGTTTGGTAATCTGAATGCAGTATTAAAAACTCTTTCAGGGGTGACTGAAATAGAAATTCATACTGAAATTGAAGTAAACAATTTTATATGAAAACAATAACTCTCTTTACTTTGTATTAAAAAAGTAAAACAGCAAAGGTCCTTTTTTAGCCTACTTTCCCAGTAAAAGTCAGAAAAAGAAGAAAAAAAAGCATGAAAGAAGGCTTAATGCATCTTAAAAATATCGGAAAAAACAAAGAAAAGTCAAAAATAAATAAAATAATTAAATAAATATTGAAAAATTAAAAATTGGAAAGTAGGGTATTGAGATGGGGGAAAATGTCTGTCGGTCTGTCTGTCCCCCCCCCCTAATAACTTTTGAATGAATGGTCCGATTCGAACAAATTTTTTTTTGTTCGAAAGATCTCGGCGATTACACCTCATTCCCATATTTCACTTTTTGATTTGAATTATTTTTTGTTCAATTTTGAACAGTTCAAAAAAACTTAACATTAGCACCTACGGGGAAATTCAAGGCAATTCCGAACTGTGAGGCGAATTTGCTTCAAACAAACTTTGTAGGAAAAAGCTTTTGATGAAAAACTTGTATATAAAATCTCTTTTTGATTTGAACAATTTTCTGTTTAATTTTGAACAGTTCAAAACCCTTAAAATTAGCGCCTACGGGGAAACTGAAAGTCAATGTGGATTCCGTACTTGAAGGCGGATTTTTTTCAAACAAATTTTGTTGGAAATAGCTCTTGACGCCAAACTCCAGACTTCGACTCCGAGAATTTAGGGGTACTTGACTCCGACTCCGACTCCTATGCCCGACAATTAATTGGACTCCGACTTTGACTTCGTAGCTTTGGCAAAAATTTATACACGGAGGACAAATGACTGACTCCGATTCTTAGATATTCGACTCCGACTCCTTTACCCCAAAATGAGATTGACTCCGACTCCGACTCCGCAGCTATGGTTTTGACTGTGAAATAATTATTGTTGATTTGACTTGTTTTTATTTTTACGCTAAAGTTTTAATTTAGGTATTCAGTTTTCGGCGAATAAACTCGAAGTCATTTAGGTTTCTACATAATAAAGATATGCACAGACGATTTTTTTTTTTTTTTTTTTTTTTTTTTTTTTTTTTGACAATGAAAATTATTTCTTTAAGTTGACATTTTATTATTTTTATTTATTTTGGTAAGTGCATTAATTCATTTAAAAAATTGTTTTTGGCAACAGGGGAAAAAGAAACGATTTTTTTTTTGATATGATGTATTTATTTTAATGAGCTTATTAATTTTAATTATTATTTTTTCGTTTTGAAAGCTGTTAAAGATTTTTTTACTGGAAAAAAGTGTATTAGCTGCTTTGTTTAAAAGTTGCTGCTATTTTTGTTACGCATTTAATTTTTTTAGATGAGGAATCAGCTTAAAGTATTTTAAAAATATGTTTGAAAAAATTTGCAATTTTAGCTATTTTTGAGAATATTGATCAGGTACTAGAAAGTAGTATGGGTATACGGGAGAGTAGGCTCGTCTAGTTCTAGACAGAACTTCTTGTTTTTTTTCCAAAAACATCGGCCAATTCCATCGGCTTTTCGATGTATTTTAAGGCCGATGGGCCGATGTTTCCTGCAAGTTAGCATCGGTCGCCGATGCCGATGCCGATGGCTAAATTGTTGAACCATCAGCGCCGATGCATCGGCCAGGCCGATGCATCGGTCGAGTCCTAGCAACGATACGGTTGATAGCAAGCGTAGAGCGCAATTTTAATTCGCTTCTTGATTATCATAACGTGGAATCGCGGTAGAAAGATGCGGCAAAGTGCATCATTTGTGACGTCATCAAGACCACGCCTTGTTTGAAAAATTGGACATTTTAAAAAATAAATTAAAAAATAACTGTTGGGAAAATGAAAGTATTTTTTGGATTCATATATTTTTTTTTTTTTTTGCTTATTCTATCAATTTTATTGACAAAAAGTACTACTTTTGACCGAAGGAAACAACTCCATTCTGTCTAATATGTCTGCCATCGGTGGGCCGCAACATTTCAGCTCACTAGATATTGACTAAATATATTTATCCTTTTAATACTTCATTGAGCTATTTCAAAGGAAACAACTTACGAGCGGAACTTTTAGCCCCGCTCTCCTCTACGTAATGACCTGTTTTCTGTTTAGCATATGAATCATCTTTCTTTGATACACATTAGTAGTTGAACGATATTTTGAAATTGGTATTTTACCATTTCAATGAACTTATTCAAATTTTATATTATAGCCAGACTAAATAATATCCAAAAGTTATTAAAAAGCTGGAAACATTTTTTTTTTTTTTGTGAAAGATTGGGAAAAAGAACCCTTGGTGGATTTATTTCTTGCTAAAATATGAACTATTTTGCTTACGATACATATTTGCGGTTAAGCTATATTTTGAAGATTTGCATTTATCATTTTAGTTCTAACTTTTCCTTTTTAAATATTTGGAAAAATTCAAAACCAATTGTTGGAACATGATTTTAAATTAATTGTAGTTTTATTTAATTCAAAAGTTGGTATTTCTAAAACATATTCTTTACTAAATTCACCACGTTAGCATAATAAAGGACCGAAAAGGCACAGTGCATTTTTAAAGAAATAATTCAATATTTTCTGAAACGTCAAAAAGTGTTGTGTTGTAACTTTACAGTTATATTTTGTTGCTTTGAATTATGCTTTCCCACGTAGAAATTGCATTTAAAATATTGACTTACTGGAAATTTTCATTCCCAATACGATTGTGTTTGTCGCTGTGTATCACTTAGAGTCGCTGTGTGTCTTTAAACTAAGGACGCATATACTACTCTAAACGTATTTCTCCTTCAGTTGATAGCTTTTTTTAATGAATTTTTATCTACAAATTTTAGTAATGACGAAAAATATTTTAACAAGGGATTGAAACTGTGTATAATGCCCAAAACCATACATTTCAGTTTTAACAAAAATTTCGGCCTATAAAAAGTTTAAAAGAACGACTTAAAAAAAAAAAAAAAAAAAAAACTGCGTATGTAGCAGAGTTTCTTTTTAAGTTTATACTTTTGTAATTAAATTTCGTTTTTTTTTCTGAGAATTTTAGTTAAGACGAGAATAGTTGTGCTTATAAGTTTCAAAACCATAAATTTCAGGTTAAACCAAAGTTTCAACCTAGAGAAAAAATAAATAGAAGACAATACTTAATGAAATACGACAATACTCGTCGCATAGTAGACGATGGAATAAAGAATTTAAATGGATTAAGCTTAAAGTTTTCTTTTCCTATAAAAATATTGACTTACAATAAATGAATGTAAATGTATTTCTAAACGGGACTAAAAATGTCAAAATCTCAATTTTATTTTCTTCTGATCATAAATTCAAAAGCAAAATAGAAGGATCAACAATCGGGGCCAATTCTTTTTTGACCAATCAAGGAACCCAGTAAAATTTAAATGGACCCCGACTATTGATCCTTCTATTTTGCTTTTCAATTTTTGATTTGTCTTATGTGTGTATCGACTGTTAAACTAAGTCAATGGTGTAGTTATTCAGTAGTACTTGATTACATGCTAAACTACTTGGATTATATTTTTTCTTTTTAGTTTTTTTTATAACTTTTTATGCAGTCGGGGTTTTTTTTTTGTTTTTATTTCATAATGTTTTTCGCACTTTTTAATTATTTTTTATTGACTTAGTTATTATGATTATAAGACAGTAAATGTCGAAACCTTGTCATTTCATTGAGATAGTTTACATCGTGAGGTTTATTAAGTAACTTGCAGTGGTCTAAGCTACTGATAATTTTAACTCGGCTTAAAGCTACATGTAACTTTTAGAAAAAATGCGCGAATTTAAGTCAACTACATCACAGCTATATAAATAGTCTGTATAACTCATGATGACGCGAAATCGGAAACGTCGTCAGTTAAATCTTTCTCGCAAAACTAAAAAAGCACATCAAGAAAGTACACGTCGCAAAGCTCAGTCTCTTGAATCAAGGCAAAAATAAAAATGCACATGTTAAAGATTAAAATCGAATTCGTAGACTTAGTAAACAAAAAATTCAGGCAGTGAAAACGCTACCTGCATTTGTCGCCCGCTGTGTCGCACGCAGGTAGCACGCGACACGATTGACAAAACGGCGACTAATTGTTGATATGGTGAATTTTGATTACTGCTATGTGTTTAGTGACACTCCCAAGGTTAAGAGTAATCGATTGACATAAAAATTATCAAAATTGGCCTAGGCGTTTAACCTATAGAATGCTACATAGGAACAAACATACATACATAGACTAATAAACACATTACCCTTCTTTGCGTCGCGCACGCGTAGTCGGGAAAAACTATAAGCAATTTAAAGTAAGTGAAAATTCATGAATTCATTAATAAAAGTTCATTTTTATATTTTACTTTTCACGGGATAGTTAGCATAAAGCTTAGTTCTATGCTATGATTTTGCAGATGCTTTGTAGAAACATTCATATTATGTATTAATAAACAAGAAACACAAAATATCACAAAACACATGAATTACAATTTCATCGGTGTAACGACATGGATGGTGCTCATACCGATATTTATGACTGAGCCCTTGACTACTCAATTTGTGGACCGAAATCGCTTTAAAAATGGCATTTTCTCTCTTCGGTCTTTTGGGACAACCTTTTTTTTTTAACCTACATTATTGATAGCCTAGTAACACTTTTTAATGATAACTGATATTTGTGAAATTTTCGTTCAGAAATTTTTATGTAATGAAAAATATTGAAAATAAATGACTTACGCACAGCTAATACAGTATTGTTATAGTGATTTATTACGAAAAAATATTTTCATTTTATGATTTTTCAGTCAACTCACGTTGCGGAAGCGATTTGTTGGAAATATACCGCACAGAAATTGCTCAAACACAATTTATTTCGAAAACATTAAGCATAAAAGGACCATGAGTCGTGAAAACATTGTGCATCTATAAAACATTCTCTTTTAGTACCAGCAGTGATTGAAATTTGAGCAGTTAAGTAGTTTGACGAAAAATACAAATTTCATCACGAATTATGCGTCTAAGTATAGAAGGAAATGCTTTAAAATTCTAAAAATGTTTGAGCTTCATAAACATAATAATGTGAAATTCCATTTGCTTCCAGGAACTACTACTCCACTGTGGCACACGAAACAACTTCAAGCCTAATTGTCCCTTAGAAGTCCTTACGCTATATTCAGGAATTAGTCTTACACGACATGTATTTCCGGAATCGAAAAGAAAACAGCTTACTGCATAAAAGCGCTTCTTCAATTTGGGGAAAAAACATTTTTAGCCTACTTTCCCATATAATTAAAATATAGAAGAAACAAATGTGAAAGAAAGATTAATGGATCTTAAAAATATGACTAAAAATAAAAATAAAAATAAATATAAAAATAAATGTATTAAAACATTAAATAAGTATTCAAAACAATCAACGTTCGTACACAGGAAAGTAGGCTCGGTTAGTTCTGGACAGAACTTTTTGTTCATTTTTCTTTTAACTTTACGGGAAAGTGGGCTGAAAATCTAAAAATAAGGTATTGAGAAGAGATAAAATGGAGGGAGTGAAGACTTTCATCCGTGAAGCAAAGATCCCAAGTCACGTGACAGATTTTAAAGCAAAGCATTGGAAGAAACCCAATTTCTTTCACTAGTTTCACGCAAAACATGTCAACCATTCGTCGTTGTTGAGTCACATAACTTGGTGTCTTTGCCTCAGCTTTTGCTATGGTAAAGATTGGCCTTGCTTTCTCCATTTACCGATTCCTGTTCTTAGATTTTGGGGGAATAGGATTTAGGAGATGGGAAGAAATGCGTGTTTGTCGGTTTGGCTCTCTCGACCTAACAAGCTTTAAATAAAAACTCCAATTCGAAGAACCTTTTTCTTGCTTTAAACATGTCAACAAAGATGCTTCATTTCCATATTCCACATTTTGATTTGAGCAATTTTCCGTTTTGCATTGAATAGTTCAAAACAACTTAACAGTGTAGGAAATTTTAAGGCAAATATAGGTCCTAAAGATAGATTTGTTCAAACTTCGTTGAAAAAACTTTTGATTCAGATTTTTTTTTGTTTGAGTTATTTCAAGTGTATTTATTGAACAATTCAAAAGTTTTTAATTTCAACGCATGCGGGAGATTTTCAAACTGTTTTATCTAAGAAACCAACAGCAAGAAACACTATTTTTTGGTACCAAACAATTGAAAAATGGTGCAGCTTCTAAATATCTTCCGTTTTTTTTCTTTGTTTTTTGTTTTAAGAAACAGAAAAATGTCATTAATGAGAATCGCATTGTTTTGTATACTTAAATTGACGCATGTCAGATAAAAATATGAATGAAGCAAAATGAAACGAATTTAAAGCGCAAATGTTTTTAACAGGGCTGCGATATTGAAGGGTCAAAAACCATCTCCAGATTCCGACTCTTTTTTTTTTAATCATGCAAATGTTTAATATGAACTATAATACATACATTAGGGTTTTTTCAAATCTGATGTAGCAACTACACCTTTAAAGACTTTGAATGCGATAATTGTAAAATCCTTTTTTTTTTCATGACTTCATGTATTGACTTCTGCCCCGGGCTATCAGCATCAGTACCGGATTTTTCTACTTCTGACTTGTAACAAGCCATTTACTTTAACAGCAGCGAAAAATGAAAAAAAAAAAAAAAGAATTTGTAGTGACGCTTTTGGCTTCTGGCGATTGTAAAACGACTACATGTGTGCTCATATTAATTTCCCTTCCGGATAAAACGTTAAACCTCTTATCCAAATTTACGTGAGTATAATAGAAGAGAAGTATTTAGCCATACAGTAGAACTTTTAATTTGAAAGAACACACCTTTAGTCAATATTTTGTGATCAAACCGTAAACAAATCGGCGTACTTCCAAACCTTGTTGTTTGTTTAACAGTTTTGATTCAATAACGTTTTTGACGTGGTTTGACTTTGAACGATGTCCGTTGGTTTTCAATTTTGAAAAAATGTTTGATCTAAACAAGTAATTAAAATTAAAAATTAAGAAACCCCCGACTGAGTCGCAAATGTAGAATCCAGAGAAAAAATTGAAAATCCTTTCAAAAGCGTTATACTATTACAAATCATTTACAGGTACTTCATTTGTTAACCAATTGCAACTGGCAACAAATAAAAAATTTAAATTATTGTGTTTTCTTTCCTTGTCGGCCAACAATGAATTCGGTTACCAATCGCGTGAATAAAGACTTAACACGATAAATAAATACCTCTGTGCTGAACAGTAAAGTAAGAAAAAATAACGTCAAAGAAGCAAATTGCCAATTACAGCAGACACGTGTTTCGGCGTTACAGCGAACGCCGTTTTCAATGCAAAAAGTAATGAGTTTATGGATAAAAAGACATGCGACAAAAGTCAAGAGCAGATAAGCATGCAGCTTAAAAAATAAAAATAGCGAATTAGCCAAACACCAATGAGAAAATTAAAAACCGATAAGGAACCAAAAGGAATGAAAGCAAAGGCCAGAAAGAAAGAATTCAATTGGACAAAGATTAAGTCAAAGCTTAAACAAAAAGAAAATGTCGATAACCATGCTTATCTGTTCTTGGCTTTTGTTGGATGTCTTTTTTTCATCCATAAGCTCATTACTTTTTGCATTGAAAAAGGAGTTCCCTGTAACGCCGAAACACGTGTCTGCTGCAATTGGCAATTTATGCTTTTTTGACGTTGTTTTTTCTTACTTTAAAGACTTAACAGTTTATAAAATCTGTTAAAAAAAGTTTTAGTTCGAATTCTAAAAACATAGAAGTCCCAAACACACTCTATGTGACGCAGAAAAAAATACTCTTCACTTTAATGCTAAATTTTAAAATTTTTAAATATGTTTTCACTGCAAAAATCTCGAAAAACCTTTTAGAGGTTTTAAATTAATATCCACGTTAACTAATGTCATCCGAAAACGCAACCTAGCTGAGAACACTCTCGATCAACTCTCCGTTCGAACATTTTTTTTTTCAAAATCGGTCCATCCGTTTAGGCGCTAGAGTGCTACAGACAGATACACAGACACACACATACACAGTACACGCATGCGTAGACATGTCGAACTTATATCCCCTTCCTTTGTGGGTTGGGGGTTAAAAAAGAGACGAAAATAAAGAAGGCCCAGTGTGGCTTTCTGATGGCAAGGTTGTGAAATAAGTTTTCTCTCTTGATTTTACAGAAAAAAAGAAATATTTTCCTTTGCTCATTGCATCATTCAAATACCGCTGAAGTTAACTGTTACTTAAATGAAATTGGACTTTTAAAAACTAGTGTTACCCAACTGATTGACCATTATATCTATTGCCTATCTCTCGGTAAGTCTATTTAACATTTAGTCTTTACTTTTTACGTAGCTGTTTGGTTAGGGTAGCCACTTTTGTACAAATAAGCTCTCTCGTGTACCTTGAAACCAAGCTCCATCTTGTACCTTGAACCACTGGATAAAGTACAAAAGGTACAATAGATTGTAGTGATTATTTCATTTTTTTCTTAGGTAGGATTTCAGCATGCCTCAAAGTAAAACTGGAATAAAGAGGGATCCAATAGATGTTGAGGCATTTGCAAAATGCTATTGAAGCAGTAAGAAGTAATGATTCTGACAAAAAAAAAAGACTTTTAGAGAGACCGAAAAAGTATTCAAAGTGAGCAGGTCAACCATTACTAGGCATTTAAGAAAGTTGAATGAAAGTGGGTAAAATAAACTTGAGTACAACGTAAGTTATGCAGTTAAGCAAGTACAAGAGGTCTGTCTCAAGGTACACGAGCATCAAGTACCATGGACCAAATTACATAAATTTGTGAAAAATATAGAAAAATAGAAAAATATTTTTTTTTTAAATCCGAAATATTTTCTAATTATGCAAAAAGACTTGAAGTTAAGTTTTAATGACTAAAAATCATAAAAATCACACATTCTTTTTTTGAAAACCAAAAAGTTTTAGAAGTGGTCCAAGGTACAACAGTCTCCCCTAAGTGATAAATAGTTTTAAAAACTGTTGTTGTTATTTTAAGCCAGTTAAAAAGCCTTCCTAGTCCCTTTACGCTCCCCTGTTATGCGAATGGATTTAAGGAAAAAAATCTAAGAAAAAAAAAGCTACTCCTGAAGAAATGAGGCCCCCAATTTATTTTGGCCAGCAGTACCACCTCAATGATTTAGGCATGACTCCGCAGTGGAGATGAGGACTTTTCCGGAAATTTGCACTTATGGTAACTGCTAGAGACTGACGACGGAACTCTCGGAACCGTAGATGAAATAAGCACGAATTCCTCTGGTACTCTATTGGTATTTGGAGGTATCGGGATCTGAACCCGAAGCTCTCCAATTCCAGGTTCAGTGCCTTATCCGCTAAGCTATCCTCAGTTTTAAAAACTGTTGTGGAATTCCTAAAATCCACCCAACACATTTTACTTATTTATTTATTTTTTTGAAAAAAAAAATTGCTTCAAAAGTAAAGTCATTTGTTTACACTTAAGTGATGAAAGTTTTATAAGTATATAATTAACTAACAGTTAATTAGTCTTTAAAATATCGTTAAATGCAGTATCGAGTGTTGAAAAAAAAAGCTCCCCTGAAGTGCTTTAGTAAAAATAACTAACTACCAAACGGCACGACTTTGAGAGTCACGAATTTAGACAAAATTCTAGATATAGGTCAATTCTTACTAGGTATATGAGCCCAGGTAAAGCGGTTTGACTGCATAGGCCCTAGTTTGGCTGCAACAGAGATCTAAAGTTGATAATTTGGACCCAGAATTGTCCTAGAGTTTCTTTTAGAATTACCATTTTTACCACTTTTTCTGCTGTTGTACAGCTGTATGAGCCATTTGCATGCACTTACCTTTGAATAAATTAAGTTGAATACCACTTTTTAATAAGTGATTCTCAAATTTAAATTGGACACTACTTGCAACATCAATAACTTGAATGCCAAAATAACATATATAGTTACAGGATATTTATCGTTTGCAAATGGAACTAATTATTTTTGTTTTATTTATATTAATTATCTGCTTATAAAAAGTATTTATCGTTTGCTAATGAAAACATTCAAATTAACTGGATATTTATCGTCTGTTATCAAAGAGATTCCTCAATGATAAGCATAAACTAATAATAAGAATAGACCGAGCTATGGGAACTCTTTTGCTGCTCATAAACCAAACCATGTGACTGGTGGATATCCTAGCAACAGCGGGCGTTGATCGTAGCAGACGATCAACGATCGCGAGAATAAAATAAATAGAATTGATGGAACACGGAAGAATGATATTTTATGGAGTCCGACTTGTAAATTTGTTATTCTGGGCTGTAAACATTTTGTTAATATAGTGAGTTTTTCGTTTAGATAGTACTGTGCATTTTCTTTAGTCAATTTCAATAACTCTCTAAGCAATTAAAGATGCAAGCGTCCAAAAAGAATCGGCAAACGGTAAGATTTGTACCTACAATTTCAATTTAAGATACCGATTAGTACATTTTTGCGTTAACGCAAAACGTTTACGCTATTACGTTCACTCCAACGCTGACATAGCAGTTCCAAATGAAATAAAAGTTACTGAAAACTGTGATCAAAAACTAATTACTAATGTCGAAATAATGCATAACTAAAAGTAAAGCAGTTCAATCTCTGCACCTGGAAAAAAAATTATAATGAAAACGCATTACGTCTTAAAATATATGTCGAGTGCCAAACTATAGATAACGTTGCCATCTAGCAACCATGCTGCCAAAGTTTTCGCCAAGCCTCCCACTAGTCACTGATGTATCAATGAACCAATTTTTTCATCAGCAAGTCTGTGAAAGCTCGGTCTACTCTTATTATTAGTCTATGATGATAAGCAAAAAGTGGGAGAGGAGAAAAAGCTTCAATTTATTCTACATGGCACATAAAAAAGCAAAAATACAAGATCGTTTGGACTTTTTAAGTAACTTAAATAACTCCAATAAATGAAGAGGTGTTCTCTCTTCCAGTCGTTGCACTATTAAAAGATGCCAAATGTGTTTGGACATCGAACATAGTGTCGAAGTCGGAAATTCGAATGGAAAAGCCATTACATTTCTGGGGCCGAACTAGAAATTTTGGACCCTCGTTGCAGCCAAACTAGAGCCTATGCAGTCAAACCGCTTTACGTGGGCTTATATCTAATGGGGATGGACTTATATCTAGAATTTTGTCCAAATCCGTGACCCTCAAGTTCATGCCTTTTGGTCGCAAGCATGCAGCTATAAGTTGCGAACTACTTTTAGGGATATTATAATATTCTGTGTTAGTAAAATAACGCAAAACCTTTTAAAGCGGGTAGGTCTCAAACTTTTATGGAATATCAAAATAGTTTTAAATCTTTTCACGTCAAAGAATTTTTTGCATTGTAAATAAAATTTTATCTTCTAAATTCCTCCAAATAAAATTAAATAACCAATACATGAATTTAAATATCATCATTTCTAATTGCAGTGTCGTAGAATTACGTAGTCCGTTCCTGCGAAACAAGAATTCAGAAATATCTAATGCAAGAATTTTTAACATCCCAACTTCACCATAAGCCATTAATTATTTTTTTCATGCAAGACATTCTTTAGTAAACAAATGAATTAATGCAAACATTTTTCAAGATAAACAAACCATGTTAATTAATATTAATCACATTACCAAAAGAGCGAAAGAACCATTTATTTTAATCACCAACTTGATAATTTGATTCTTTCGGTCGAAATGACAAATAAATATTGTATACTTTGGTTTATTAAAATCTTTGTTCAAATGCTGATATTCATTTTAATCATTTTGAAAAATAAAGAGAGAAAAAATACCCGCTTACTTTTATTTGTAACTGGAAATAAATCTTTTACAATAAAAAACACAAGTTCCCTTTGAAGAAACTGAAATAAGATCACTCGCCGCTCGTTTTCATTAATGTTTTCATCTGACGTCATGATTTGAATTTTTTAGGAAGTAAAGTTTTATTTTTTCTCAGTAAATAGACAAGGAAGTAAGATTAACGCTTTTAAGATGTTTCTTGGTAGATGAAGAAAACTGTGACCAATTAATTATCAAGGGATTTAAAGTTTCTACTTACTTTAAAATGGGATTTTGGAATAGATATTTTTTTTTTAAATAAAAATAGCTGCTCTAGAAAAATGAAAAAATCACGTTCTAGTCTCTGGTAGTCGTGGTTATAAAATAAACTTTTTTTTGCTTAAAGAAGCGTTCGATGCTGTAAATAAAATCATAAATCTTTTCCCGATGAAAAAATGTATTTTATAGAACAAAATGTTTTTGTCTTTTCGTTTTCTTCTGCATATCAAGTTCAATTTTCGCGCTTTTTAATAATTGAAATATTTATGTTTTTACAGTTCAAAACAATCAGAGGAAAAATAGTATTAATTATGCGAAAGTATTAAGGTTATGAGAATTATTTGCTAAAAGAAACAAAGAACATGTGCAAATTCAAGTTCACCAAGGGATGCGGAGTCGATGTCGGACAGATTTCGGGTAAAGAATTCGGAGTCAGAGTCGTGAATTGAAAGTTTACAGTTCCAAGAGTCGGAGACGGTCATTTCCCTCAAATTGCGCAGCTCTGGCAGTGTTTGCAGAGTTGGAGTCTTGAGTCGGAGTCGGACTGATTTTGGGGTAATGGAGTCAGAGTAGGAGCCGAAGTCGAAGGTTCCAAAATATCCAGAGTCAGAGTTGGAGCCGGTAATTTTCTCTCCGATTCCGCAGCCTTGAGTGCGCTAAATAAGGCCACAGTAATGTTTTTTGCCTAATACCTCGCTCATTTGTGATTTAATTGGTTTTACTTTTGCAAACTCATCAGATAACTCACAAAAATACGAAAAGAAGCTTCATGTAAAAATTTGAATTTCAGTTATGTTTTCAGCAGTTTTAACTAGGAAAGTCGATTTGGCCATCGAACATGATAGGTCCCCAATCAGGCCAACTCTGAAAGAAAAGTCAAGTACTATCAAACTGAAAAATTCTTTATTGTCAATAGAAATACATAGTAAACCACGTTTGAGAAACTCAAAAACATTTTCAAAGATTCCATACGAGAGCATGAAGAAGAATTTTTTAAATAGAAAATAGGTTTGATATTAATACTGGTTTGGCCATTACTGTTAACTTAACTACTATAATAAAAAAAAACAATAAGAGTAGCTAAACTGATAACAATCTATTTCCTTTCGAAATAATCCATATAGATGTTTGCTTTTGTTTTTGAGTATCTAAAAACGCTTTCATATGATTTGGAGACATTTAAGTTTCATCTTTTTCATTTACATATCAGTTACTATTAGGCAGTTCATTAACGATATATTCAATATTTCTGAACAAGTCCATAAGATACTAGTAGTTTCCTTTCTTAGAATTTCGTTCAAAGCTAATTTTTGAATTTTAAAATGATCAACTTAATCGATGAAAGGTTATCTTCAATCTTCTTTAAGACAACTCCAATTTCGTCCTTTTACTTCTTTTTACAAAAGAGGAAGTATTGCATTCGCAAAAAAATTTTCACTCAAAAATTGAACTTAATTTCCATTTTGCTCACCCCCGAATAAATGTTAAGTATTTTTTTCGACTCGACCACAGGTGGATAGGTGTGTAAAATCGTATAGACACGCGAAATATCCATTTTGACGATTTCCGAGTTAATTACAACGAGTTTTCTCGTGAGGCCTCTATGTACGTATGTATGTATGTACGTAAGTGCGTATGTGCGTACGTGCGTATGTACGTATTCGCATAACTCAAGAATGGTAAGTCTTAGAAAGTTGAAATTTAGTACGTAGACTCCTAGTTGTGTCTAGTTGTGCACCGCTTCTTTTGGTTGCATTCGGGTGTTTTTAAAAGGATCTTTTTTCCCCTTTTAGGGGGAAATCATTGTTAATTTCGATGTAAACTCAAGTGGTGTTACAATTTGTTGGACACTTGGCGATATATCACCAGCCTTTTGGTCGCCAAGTTTTGTCGCCAAATTAGGGACAAATTTGGTGACTTTTTTTTTTTTTTTTTTGAATTTGGTTTCAAATTCGCCACTGTTAGTGATATTTAGAGAGTAAATTATTGAGTCACATTAAAATTACCAAAAATGGGGAAATGACATTAAATTGCAGTAAAAGGAAATCATGTGATGCACACATCTGCTCGTTTACCTCTTGGTTGAGACAATGTTTGAAAGATAAATCATAAATGATGCACAAGTCAAAGTTCGCTAACCGGACAGATAAATTGTTAAAATAAGGAAAGAAGCACCTGTCATTGGGATTGTCTTAAAGAAGATTGTAGAAAACCCTGATTGAAGGTTTTTCTTCAATCCTTTTTAGAACACCCCTATTTGAACTGGACAGATAAATTATTGAAATAAGGAAAGAAACACCTGCCAACACCAGGGCTATTCGATTTTCTGCTCAGGTTATTACTGATCAAACCACTCCCTTTCATTTGCTGAGCTGAGAGAATACGCATGCATTCATTCACTTCCCCGTGAACAAGTAATGGAATGAGATTTACATGTGCGGCCTTTCAACGGGGTTTGCTGAACAAATAAGACGTACCAATCTCCAAATTCTAGTTCATGCTGATAGACTGTCTTCATAAAAGCAATAAATAGGAAAATTTGCAGAAGGAAACTGATAAAACATGTTACATTCTACGAGTGAAAAATATCATTAATTTGTTAAAGTTTTAATTTTTTTTTTTGGGGGGGGGGGGGGGGAACTCTTAAAAAAAGCAGAAATTAAAGAAAAATGAAGATATTCCTCAATGTGGTGAAACAACTTGGCTCATAAATGAAATACTTATCTTCAAAGCAACGTGGCGCATAAGCGAATGACATACTCATTATTTCGTTATAAAGTGACGCGGAACCACTGAAAATTGTCGTCTAAGTGTAAAAAGGTGTATAAAAGAGACAGCTTTTAAATGAGAGTTTACTGTACGAGTCAATATTTTAGTCTCAAAAGCAAAACTTTTTGCATTATGCCGTTAAAGCGCTCGACTTTATGCTTTTGGTATGGGTAATAGGTTGTATTTCCTTTAATACACTCTAATTTTTCCCACTGAATTTTTCCGTAAGCAGAAGTTCTGGTTGGATATTATTTTACCTTAGTGATGTAGCTTTAATTTAAACGTTATTCACTTCCCACAGTCATTTCTGACTGTGTTCTTCATTCCTATCCGACAGTCACATTTAGCTTAATTCTTTTTTAGGTCTCATTGGTTGTTTGCCAATATGTCATCTATTTTTATTGATCAACCACAAATTGCTCATTGTTTTCAATTGACCGTTTAATGACGCCTGCATCCGTTGCAGTTCTTTGAATTTTATTTTTCTAAGCTGCAGCTGCTTCTATGCAGGCGTCCATGAAATCGAATTACTTATAAACGACCTTCTCGACTTTACACAATCCTTTTTACTCAAAAACAGTATCCAACACGAAACATCCAGTATCCAAGTATTTATTTGAATTTTGACGTATTAAATTCAAATTATGGTTGCGATAAAAGCCATTAGTAGAAGCAAGGAATCCAACGAATAGGGTTATTGCAATTGGTGATTGAGAAAAACATAGAGCAGAAGATTTCAAAATTCAGACTTTTTTTCCTCTGTTTTCAACATTGAAGTTTTATCGCACGGTTTTTAAGCTGTATACTTACATCCTTTTACATAAAAAAAAGTGTTCCTTGTTGCATTGAGACACGTGCCTTTAATATTTTTCATACTGTAGGATTATCATTATATTTTTAGCACAAAAATATTTCTTTATTTTTAAAACAATGGATAGGTACGTTGAAAAAAAACAAAAAAATCTAATCGGTCACACAAATGCGTTTGTAAAAAAAAAGTGATCAGTTCGTACAAGATAAACTGGCAGATAAAGGGATCTGTTAAACAA
The DNA here is from genome assembly GCF_026930045.1 of Uloborus diversus. Lineage (NCBI taxonomy): Eukaryota > Metazoa > Arthropoda > Arachnida > Araneae > Uloboridae > Uloborus > Uloborus diversus. The sequence continues at coordinate 36,811,625 of NC_072736.1, forward strand.
ATGCATCTGAATATAATTAATTCTCTGAAATATTTCGCGAGAAAGTAGCAATATGAACTGATATCACTACCATAATTTTTATTTTCTTGGAAGATAATTATAAAAAATCTTATTCACTCTCAGAATTGAAGATTTCAACTTCTATTTTATTTAAAAGACATTCTTCTAAGAAAGAAAATAATCATTTTCTATTTCTAGAAAAATGAGGGTGGATTAAGATAAAGGCAGTTCTAGAATTGATAATGATTCTTTTTAAATCTTACCACAAATTTCAATTTGAAAGAATAAAAGTCGGTTTTTGAATACTTAAACATGTATAGTACTATCCGAAAAAGTACTTTTCACCGAAAATTATTAACATTCGTTTTACAAAACAGAAAAATAATTTTAAGCAGGTAAAAAATGCTTTGTTGTAATAACTTTAAATATGATAATTACGTAGCTTCCATAACTGTTGAAGTTTTTAAGATCAGTTTTCTTTTTCTAAAGACTTAAAATAAGCTGATTTTTTGAGGAAACTCTTATCTGGCAAATTAAATAATTTTAAGAAAATTCAAAATGTTAAAACGATGTATAAAACCATGCATAAGCCGAAGAGGAATCCCCCTTTTTTAAATCTTTATTTTTATTTTGGTTATTACTTGCCATATTATCACATTAGAGTCATTCCATGTCAAGTGACCGAGGGGTCCCCACTCGACCATCTCCGATTTGTATGAAATTTTATAAGGTGTAGATATGCCTTTAAAACTAACCTATGCAAATTTTCAGCTTCCTAGATCCAAATCCTTATGATCTAGGTTCTCCAAAAAATGTGATTCATAATGGCGGATCAGCTTTTTGTGCCAAATTACCAACTTTAGACTGAGTTTACAGAAAATTTTATCACGCTGGAAGTCAAAAGTACTTTAAGCCCCAAAAATTTCAGGCTTTCAGTGTGATAACATTTTTTGTAACCTGCTCTTAAAAATGGAAATTCGTTACAACAGACAGAATTTCGAGCTCATTTTTTAATCCTTAAACGAAAGAACACCTTCAAAGAATACACTTATTTTGAAAGGAAAATATCTGTTCTTTCTAATGGTTCTAACGAAAAGAAGATGCGAGGTGACAAACTTGAGATATAGCGCTTTGAATATAGGCTATTTTCCACTTGAATGGTTTTGATGGCCACTTTGTATCTCAATATCTTTTAGAAAATAGATATTAAAGCTCTGAAACTGTAAACAATTTAAAACAAGTACTTTTACAATGGAATCGCGAAGCACGAGCATTTGCATTGTTTTTGTTCAGATTTTATGACAACCTTAAATTCAGGAAAAGTTACCTATGTGGCGCTTTTTCACAAGTTTACGCGCATGCTACACAAAATTTAACGAGCTGAAATTCACTCAAATATTTGAATATATTATCTGGCAAACGTACTTTAAACGCCTAAAATTTCAGGCTTCCAGCGTAATAAAATGTTCTGTAAACTCAGTCTAAAGTTGGTAATTTGTCACAAAGAGCTGATCCGCCATTTTGGATCAAGTTTTTTGGATATCCTACTAGTTTCTCAGGATTTGGACCTTTTAAGTTGAAAATCTACGTAGGTTAGTTTCAACGACATATCTACACCTCTATAAAATTTCATCCAAATCGGAGATGGTCGAGTGGGGACTATTTGAAAAATTAGGTCATTTGACGTGGAATGACTCATTAGAAACTCATTTCGACTCTTAGGTTACTACTCGTTGCACAATACATTTTTTTCTAATTTAGTTTCAATTCGAACGTTCAAATTAAGGAGCTACTTTTCCTTCATAACTAACATAACTCGTAATGGGAATGATTTAAAATTGTGTTATCCTCTCGAAGCTTCGTTCTTGAACATAATATTTGTACCTCAGAGCCAGAGTAACGTAAGTCATGTAATCCCTATTTTACAGGAGAGCGCAAAAACTATCGCTTGACGCATACAAAGGATTGGACTCTCGCTTTTTTAACACTAGTAAAAATTACAAAGGATTTTTTTAGAGAGTAACATTTATTTGACTCGATGACGTTATTGTTGTCTTGTGTCAGCTAGGCTGGCAATTCGGGGGATGGGCGGGGGGGGGGGGATGTGCTGCTTCATTTTTCCAACTGTACCATGACTTGGTGTGAAGTCCGAGTTCTACAGTACACACATAGCAAAAGGACCCGTTTAAAGTTTAGGCAACCATTCACAACACAACATTCACACGAAGGAATTGACAAGGACAGGCGAAAGAGAAAGTACGTCCATGCCCGAGCCTGGATTCGAACCTGGGACCTCCCCATTGTGCAGTCAGGCTCCTCTGACCACTAAACCGGGTGAGCGGCATATGACGCGATGCGAAATAGTATTCTACGTACAATGCGCTAACACTTTCAGGTCTGACGTGAGCTATTTCGACCGCATATCTCCCTCTAGACTGGATTTTTCTTTTAGCGCGTTACATGACTTTTTAAAAATACCTGGAAGATATGTATTTTGGTAATTTTTTTTTTCTTTTACATACTTTCAGATGTTTTCTTTCATAATGAAGGAACTATTTAGATGAAATAAAAATCAATTTTTAGTAAGAAATTATCAAAAAAAAAAAAAAAAAAAAAATGTTTGAAACGAAAAAAAAAGTTCCGCGTAGCAAAACATCATTTTAACCATAAAAGTTTACATAGACTGAATTAAATACTATCCTAAATCTTGAACAAATATCTGAAAATATGTTTAAATTCTAAATAAACATTTTTTTAAATAAAATTTGCTTTTGTATTGTACATTTCAAAGCACGAACCTGAATTTAAACCCCAGTTCTATCACATTTCATGTAGTTATTTCTGCCTGGTGGTGCCATCTATATATTTTTAATTTTTTTTAATGAAAGTAAAAGGTTCGTAATTTATTTCTAATAAGGCTAGAAACGTATATAACTCGTACTTTTATAACTAAAATCGCAATTTTTGAACTTACGTTAGTCTGGCTCTGAGGCACAGATATATGGCTGCTCAGATTTTAAAATTTCTGACCCTAAGCACATCTGTGTATCAAGTTATGATTCTTTTGTAAGCTATGTAAATCAAGCTTGAGAAGAAACGCTTTGACTGCAATACCTCTGTGAGAACATGGGCACAAAAACTTCCTTACTATTAGCCTTCATCCGGGTTCGTCTAAATATCTATTTGGTCTGTTTACTCGCATTGGGTCTGTACATAAACGTGTTGCTACACGTGTCACTGCCTGCTGGAATGATTCATTTTGGGCCGTGGTGGCCTGATCGGTAAGGTATTTGACTTGGGAACGGAGAGTCTCGGGTTCGACAATGGCTGGTCGAAGATTCACTGTCGTCATTAATGGTGACTGGGCGACGTTAAATATGCTCGTGGTCACAATGTCCTCCAAGTGAAACGATACCTCTGGGGGTGCTGGACCAAAAAGTTATTCGCTTCTGGTCTGGTTCTAAATTCTCGAACTGTCCGTAGATGGTGCTGCCATCTATCGTGTTGTCTGAGCCAAATCGGGCTTCCACTTAAAAAAAGGCGCTCGATTAAAACGGAAACCGTAACTCCTCTGCAGGCCCGCGCTGGGCACTCAAAGAGGGCGGTGGAAAGACCAGCTTGGGGGCGCCTGATTTTTCAAGTCAGGAGTGTATCCCTACAATAATTGAGGCGGGGGGGGGGGGGAGTGACTAATTAAAATAGAGTAAATAAAGAGAAGTTAAGAAATGAAGTATGTTTTTTTTTTCCATAACAAAATATACGTATGTGATTAAAGGGGTTTAAATGAAAATTAAATGTTTCTAGAGACAAGAATGAAACAAAAAAAATTCAACAGTGTACTGAATCCATTAACTTTTCCTAAACCGTTCAACCATTGATTCGTTTGAGGACTCGGAAGCTAAAATTAATAAACAATTAAATCCTTAATGGTACTGTTTTTTTATAAATGAAAAGTAGTAATATCAAGATAACATCTCTTTTAACAATTTCAGTAACCGTGAAATGGATGGGGGGGGGGGGGGGGTCGAGGGATCTCTTCGGAATTTAAGTCCAAAAAACGATACTGTGAGCCACCTTTGATGACGCTAGAAGAAGGCATTTGCCTCAGAACTCTCCCAAACATATGTTTCGATATAGGAGCTCTAGAAACACAATTTAAAAAAAATATTCCCAATGGTTTTAGAGAAATGAGAGTTTCTGAAACCTTTTCCCGAAAATGTTTCAATGTTGAGGTCCTAAAACAGGATTTTTATGGGCCATGACGTTTGGTAAAAGATGGGGTTCGAGTATACTCCAATGCTTCCCCCCATAATTTTTCAAAACAGAACTTTCAAAAACGTAGCTTTGTTAGACGATCTTCGATGATGTTAGGGAATAGCGGATTATGAATTTAAGGAGCTCTTTTTTGGATTTTTTTTTTTGAAATTGAAGTCATAAAAACGCAATCGTCAGACATCTTTCAACGTTACGGGAGGGGACGTTGTTTGGAACTGCCCCCGGAAAGCTTTCATAATTTAAGTTCCAAAAACGCAATCTTTGGAGGTTTGAGGAATTCCCCCAGAATTTTTCGAAATTAAAATTTTAAACAAGAGGAAGTTTACCGTTTTCAGTAGTTTCATGAGAAATAACCGAATTCGAAAACTCCTCCTCAGAGACTTTTTGTTATAGAAGTTCTCAAAACACAATTTCGAACGATCTTCGAGTTTCGATAGAAGGGATCTGGCTCGCTATAAATCCTTAAAATTGCAACTGTAGGTCATCTTTGATGGCGTTAGACGAACGTATGGGGTTCAGCACCGCCGGAAATGTTTGATATTCAAGTTCAAAAACGCAATTTAAACGAGCTGATGTGTGCATCATATGACTTCCTTTTACACCAATTTAATGTCATTTCCCCGTTACTGGCAATTTTAATGTGATTCAATAGTTTACTCTCTAAATATCACCAACGGTGGCAAAATTAAAATCAAATTAAAAAAAAAACCGCCAAATTTGTCGCCAAGTTGGCGACAATATTTGGCGAAAAAACTACTGGCGATATATCACCAAGTGTCCGCCAAATCATAACACCACTCGAGTTTTACATCGAAATTAACAATGATTTCCCCCCCAAAAAGGGGCAAAAGACCCCTTAGGTACATCCGAATGCAACCAAAAGAGAAGGTGCACAACTAGACCGCACTAGGAGTCTACGTACCAAATTTCAACTTTCTAGGACACACCGTTTTTGAGTTGTGCGAGATACATACACACATTCACACAGACACACATACACACATACGCACATACATACGTACATACGGACGTCACGAGAAAATTCGCTGTAATTAACTCGAGAATTATTATTATGGATATTTCGCGTGTCTATACGTTCTTAGGCACTTATCCACGTGTGGTCGAGTCGAAAAAAAACTCAATATTTATTCGGGGGTGAGTAAAATGAAAATTAAGGTCGATTTTTGAGTGAAATTTTTTTCGCGAATGCAATACTTCCTCTTTTGTAAAAAGAAGTAAAAGGACGAAATTGGAGTTGTCTTAAAGAAGATTGAAGATAACCTTTCATCGATTAAGTTGATCATTTTAAAATTCAAAAATTAGCTTTGAACGAAATTCTAAGAAAGGAAATACTTCCTTTTTTTGTAAAAGGAAGGGAAAAAAAAGGAAAATGTGATGTTAGGGAGAGGAGAGATTTTGTGATTTTTCCTCCCCCTGAAAGTTTTCGATATTGGAGTTTTAAAAACGCGATTTTAGACCTTCTTTGGTAATGCAGGGGAAGATATGGGATTCATTTCAGGATATCTTTTTCGGCCGTGTTTAGAAATAGAAACAAAAGAACGCAATTTTTTTTTTTACTATCTTCGGTGGCATGGGCTGAAGGTCTCGAGGGCTCACTTCCTCGAAAAGTTTTAGAAATTCAGGCCGTGAAAATGCCGTTGCAGACGATGTTTTGAGTTGTTGTGGAAGGAGAGGTTTCGGTGGCATTCTCTCGGAACTTTTTCTTCCCCAATCTCTCCTCGTAGATCCATTTCTGTTTCAGGTTTGACCATACGGATTAGAACTTTAAGGGTAGGAGGAGGGCATGGGGGCACTTGTCTCTGTAGGAATTTTTAGGAAGAGAGGGGCATTACTCTTGGGGGGAATGTCTTGACTTGAAGCTGCCTCCCTTACCCACCTTTATTAAAATAACTATCAACGTTTAACTAACATGAGAAAGAAAAAAAAATTAGAGTAAATTTATAAACCTTTGAAAAATGAAAAATTCCTTTATGTGCAATTTATTGCTTGGAACGAAAGATAGATTTCAAAATTTACACGTACTAAAAGGCCAATTTTAGGCCGTCTGTTGAATGTCAGGGAAAAGACAAAAAAGGAATAGGGGAGGGAAG